>NC_058083.1:105050789-105350789 GCF_014858855.1 Bufo gargarizans
TAAATAACTTGACCAGCTACAGCAGTAACGACAGATTTAGCTGGATATAAATTTGAGGCCTAGTATTTAGGCGCTGGGTGACAGGTATAGGTTTACTGACAGAATTAGACTTGGAAATGCACAGTAGCAAGTGTGTGAAGTTATTCTGAATGACCCTATGTGCACCTTGAATCTTATATACCCTTTTAGGGATAGATTTCAAATAGCTCTGATACAGCAGAAACCACTAAATTATGAAATTGCTATATTGGGAATTGTATATCAACCCAGAACAAAAAATGTGCTTTGACGGACACTAAATAACTTGACCAGCCACACCAGTAACGGCAGATTTAGCTGGATATAAACTTGAGGCCTAGTATTTAGGCGCTGGTTGACAGGTGTACGTTTACTGACAGAATTAGACTAGGATATGGCCAAAAAATAACCACACTATTGATGGTTAAATGCACTTGGTGTGACAGCTTGACCAACCACACTACTGAGGGTTAAATGCACTTGGTGACAGGCGCAGCTTGCCCCTGATGTAGTATATGGCCAAAAAATAAACAGACTATTGCTGGTTAAATGCACTTGGTGTGACAGCTTGACCAACCACACTACTGAGGGTTAAATGCACTTGGTGACAGGCGCAGCTTGCCCCTGATGTAGTATATGGCCAAAAAATAAACAGACTATTGCTGGTTAAATGCACTTGGTGTGACAGCTTCACCCTGATGTAGGATTTAGCCAAAAAACAACCACACCATTGAGTGTTAAATGCACTTGTTGACAGGCGCAGCTTGCCCCTGATGTAGTATATGGCCAAAAAATAAACAGACTATTGCTGGTTAAATGCACTTGGTGTGACAGCTTCACCCTGATGTAGGCTTTAGCCAAAAAACAACCACACCATTGAGGGTTAAATGCACTTGGTGACAGGCTCAGCTTGCCCCTGATGTAGTATATGGCCAAAAAATAAACAGACTATTGCTGGTTAAATGCACTTGGTGTGACAGCTTCACCCTGATGTAGGCTTTAGCCAAAAAACAACCACACCATTGAGGGTTAAATGCACTTGGTTGCAGCTTGTGCTGGCGCACCACAAGACACAAAATGGCCGCCGATCACCCCAGAAAAAAGTGACTGACAAACGGTCTGGGCAGCCTAAAAACAGTGAGCAATTGAGTATCAGCAGCTCAATGATCCATAGCTGCAGATCGATCAATTAATCAAGTCCTTTGGAGGAGTTAATCTGCCTAATCTCGCCCTACTGTCGCAGCCGCAATCTCTCCCTATGTTGAGCAGAGTGACGGGCGGCGCTATGTGACTCCAGCTTAAATAGAGGCTGGGTCATATGGTGCTCTGGCCAATCACAGCCATGCCAATAGTAGGCATGGCTGTGATGGCCTCTTGGGGCAAGTAGTATGACGCTTGTTGATTGGCTGCTTTGCAGCCTTTCAAAAAGCGGCAAGAAAGCGACGAACACCGAACCCGGACTTTTACGAAAATGTCCGGGTTCGGGTCCGTGTCACGGACACCCCAAAATTCGGTACGAACCCGAACTATACAGTTCGGGTTCGCTCACCCCTATTCAGGAACCTTACGTCCAATGTTTCATACAGTCTGCTCAGCTATAGGCCCGCACTACAATGATTTATTGGTTCGCTCACCTGTAGGCCCTCACCTCCAATTTTTCATACGGTCTCCTCAGCTGTAGGCCCTCACCTCCAATGTTTCATATGGTCTGCTCAGCTGTAGGCCCACACTACAATGTTTTATTGGTTCGCTGACCTGTAGGCCCTCACCTCCAATGTTTCATACGGTCTGCTCAGCTGTAGGCCCTCACTATAATGTTTAATGGGGTTTGCTCACCTTCAGGCCCTCACCTCCAATGTTTCATATGGTCTGCTCAGCTGTAGGCCCTCACTACAATGTTTTATGGGGTTTGCTCACCATAAGGCCCTCACTACAATGTTTTATGGGGTTTGCTCACATGTAGGCTCTTCATTTCCAATGTTTCATATGGTTTTCTCAGCTGTAGGCCCTCACCTCCAGTGTTTCATACGGTCTGCTCAGCTTTAGGCCCTCACCTCCAATGTTTCATATGGTCTGCTCACCTGTAGGCCCTCACTACAATGTATTATGTGGTTTGCTCACCTGTAGGCCCTCACTACAATGTTTTATGGGGGTGGCTCACCTGTAGGCCCTCACTACAATGTTTCATATGGTCTGCTCAGCTGTAGGCCCTCACTACAATGTTTTATGGGGTTTGCTCACCATAAGGCCCTCACTACAATGTTTTATGGGGTTTGCTCACATGTAGGCTCTTCATTTCCAATGTTTCATATGGTTTTCTCAGCTGTAGGCCCTCACCTCCAGTGTTTCATACGGTCTGCTCAGCTTTAGGCCCTCACCTCCAATGTTTCATATGGTCTGCTCACCTGTAGGCCCTCACTACAATGTATTATGTGGTTTGCTCACCTGTAGGCCCTCACTACAATGTTTTATGGGGGTGGCTCACCTGTAGGCCCTCACTACAATGTTTCATATGGTCTGCTCACCTGTAGGCCCTCACTACAATGTTTTATGAGGTCTGCTTACCTTCAGGCCCTCACCTCCAATGTTTCATACGGTCTCCTCAGCTGTAGGCCTTCATCTAGAATGTTTCATATGGTCTGCTCAGCTGTAGACCCTCACCTCCCATGTTTCATACTGTCTGCTCACCTGTAGGCCCTTACTACAATGTTTCATATGGTCTGCTCACCTCTAGGCCCTCACTTCAGTGTTTTATGGGGTTTGCTCAGCTGTAGGCCCTCACCTCCAATGTGTCATACGGTCTGCCCACCTGTAAACCCCCACTACAATGTTTTATGGGGTTCGCTAACCTTCAGGAACCTCAAGTCCAATATTTCATACTGTCTGCTCAGCTGTAGGCCCTCACTACAATGTTTTACGGGTTCGCTCACCTGTAGGCCCTCACTACAATGTTTAATGGGGTTCCCTCACCTTCAGGCCCTCATCTCCAATGTTTCATATGGTCTGCTCAGCTGTAGGCCCTCACTATAATGTTTTATGGGGTTTGCTCACTTTCAGGCCCTCACCTACAATGTTTCAGACGGTCTGCTCAGCTGTTGGCCCTCACTACAATGTTTTATTGTGTTTGCTCACCATAAGGCCATCACTACAATGTTTTATGGCGTTCGCTCACCTGTAGACCCTCACCTCCAATGTTTCATACGGTCTGCTCAGCTGTAGGCCCTCACCTCCAGTGTTTCATACGGTCTGCTCAGCTGTAGGCCCTCACTTCCAGTGTTTTATACGGTCTGCTCACCTGTAGGCCCTCACTACAATGTATTATGGGGTTCGCTCACCTGTAGGTCCTCACAACAATGTATTATGGGGTTCGCTCACCTGTAGGCCCTCACTACAATGTTTTATGGGGTTCGCTCGCCTGTAGGCCCTCACTACAAAGTTTTATGGGGTTCGCTCACCTGCAGGCCCTCACTACAATGTTTTATGGTGTTCGCTAACCTTCAGGAACCTTACGTCCAATGTTTCATACAGTCTGCTCAGCTATAGGCCCGCACTACAATGATTTATTAGTTTGCTCACCTGTAGGCCCTCACCTCCAATGTTTCATACGGTCTCCTCAGCTGTAGGCCCTCACCTCCAATGTTTCATATGGTCTGCTCAGCTGTAGGCCCACACTACAATGTTTTATTGGTTCGCTGACCTGTAGGCCCTCACCTCCAATGTTTCATACGGTCTGCTCAGCTGTAGGCCCTCACTACAATGTTTAATGGGGTTTGCTCACCTTCAGGCCCTCACCTCCAATGTTTCATACAGTCTGCTCAGCTGTAGGCCCTCACTACAATGTTTTATGGGGTTTGCTCACCATGAGGCCCTCACTACAATGTTTTATGGGGTTTGCTCACATGTAGGCTCTTCATCTCCAATGTTTCATACGGTTTGCTCAGCTGTAGGCCCTCACCTCCAGTGTTTCATACGGTCTGCTCAGCTTTAGGCCCTCACCTCCAATGTTTCATATGGTCTGCTCACCTGTAGGCCCTCACTACAATGTCTTATGTGGTTTGCTCACCTGTAGGCCCTCACTACAATGTTTTATGGGGGTGGCTCACCCGTAGGCCCTCACTACAATGTTTCATACGGTCTGCTCACCTGTAGGCCCTCACTACAATGTTTTATGAGGTTTGCTTCCCTTCAGGCCCTCACCTCCAATGTCTCATACGGTCTGCTCAGCTGTAGGCCCTCATCTCCAATGTTTCATATGGTCTTCTCAGCTGTAGGCCCTCACCTCCAATGTTTCATACGGTCTGCTCACCTGTAGGCCCTCACTACAATGTTTCATATGGTCTGCCCACCTTTAGGCCCCCACTACAATGTTTTATGGGGTTCGCTAACCTTCAGGAACCTCAAGTCCAATATTTCATTTGGTCTGCTTAGCTGTAGGCACTGACTACAATGTTTTATGGGGTTTGCTTACCTTCAGGCCCTCACCTTCAATGTTTCATACAGTCTGCTCAGCTGTAGACCCTCACTACAATGTTTCATACTGTCTGCTCACCTGTAGGCCCTCACTACAATGTTTAATGGGGTTCCCCCACCTTCAGGCCCTCATCTCTAATGTTTATATGGTCTGCTCAGCTGTAGGCCCTCACTATAATGTTTTATGGGGTTTGCTCACCTTCAGACCCTCACCTACAATGATTTATACGGTCTTCTCAGCTGTAGGCCCTCATTACAATGTTTCATGCGGTCAGCTCAGCTGTAGGCCCTCACTGCAATGTTTCATACTGTCTGCTCACCTGTAGGCCCTCACCTCCAATGTTTCATACGGTCTCCTCAGCTGTAGGCCCTCACCTCCAATGTTCCATACGGTCTGCTAACCTGTAGGCCCTCACTACAATGTTTTATGGGGTTCGCTCACCTTCAGGAACCTCACCTCTAATGTTTCATACGGTCTTTTCAGCTGTAGGCCCTCACTACAATGTTTTATTGGGTTTGCTCACCGTAAGGCCCTCACTACATTGTTTTATGGGGTTGGCTCACCTGTAGGCCCTCACTACAATGTTTTATAGGGTTCGCTCACCTGTAGGCCCTCACTTCAATGTTTTATGAGGTTCTCTCACCCTCAGGCCCTCACTACATTGTTTATTATGGTCTGCTCACCTGTATGCCCTCACTTTAGTGTTTTATGGGGTTTGCTCAGCTGTAGGCCCTCACCTCCAATGTTTCATACGGTCTGCTGCCCTGTAGGTCCTCACTACAATGTTTTATGGGGTTCGCTCACCTTCAGGGACCTCACGTCCAATGTTTCATACGGTCTGCTCAGCTGTAGGCCCTCACTACATTGTTTTATGGGGTTTGCTCACCTTCAGGCCCTCACCCCCAATGTTTCATACGGTTTGCTCACCTGTAGTCCCTCACTACAATGTTTTATTGGGTTTGCTCACCATAAGGCCCTCACTACAATGTTTTATGGGGTTCGCTCACCTTCAGGCCCTCACCTCCAATGTTTTCCAGTGTCAGCTGAGCAGCAGGCCCTCACCCGTAATGTTTTAGAGGGTAACCAGCAGGCCCTTACTCCTAATGTTTTTTGAGGGTCAGCAGCAGGCTATTATTAATTTTTAAAGGTTGTGTATGATGCCCTCCTTTATGTGTAATTAAAGGTGGATTGGAGTGCATTTTCCTTGTAATTTTTGGCAGGCCTTTTACTTAGTGCATAGGCTGTATGAGTGTAGGAGTCCAACTACCTGAACAATTGTAGCACCATGTGAATGAGGCCCTCCTTTATGTGATATAGAGGCTGTATCTCTTTTTCCTTGTAATTTTTGTGGGGACAGGGTTTTGGGTGTTTTTTTGTCAGTCAGTAAAAGTGGCGTACAACTTGGACAACATGGTTTCCAGCAGCGACATTGGTGTCCAAGATGCATCCAAACATGGTCCCCCTGCTGTTCCTGATCGATTTCAGAGGTGTTTCTATCACTTTCAGACCTTTTTCTATGATCCAGGCACCCTCCCCTCATCCGAGCAGGGGGTGCCTGGTCGCCTCTAATTGACTTCCATTATACTTGGGTGCTCGGTCGAGCGCACGAATATCGCAATGTGTTCGGACCGAACACCCGAACACAGGAACACTTTGGTTATCGCTCATCACTAAGTGATTATAACTGTATACTGATCCAGTTATATGTGTGTTTACTTACAGTTCCACCAAATCCAATTGCAAACTACAATTACAATTGCAAACTACAAAGTTCACAATCCAAATTCAATTTCCATATTGGAATCTAAATTGCATACAACCATACCAGATTATACTCAACCAATCTGCAAATAGTTACTGCTAACTGCATACTGCCAATTGCCACCAAATTCAGCAAGTAGAACTATTAGTTGGACCTCAGATATACCTTTGCGAGAGATCATAAAGTGCTTAAATAACTTAAAGTGAGAGTACAGATACTCAAGAGAGAAATATATCTTTTTAACACGAGTTTTGTACATGGACTATCTGCTGCAGAGGCAGCAGTGTTATATATGAAGAAAAGTTGAAGTTAATAAAGAAGTTATTTCAAGAATTTGGTGTGCTTTTTAAACCTACTGCTTCCATAGAACGGCGCTAGGGGATTTACAGAGTATTAGACAGATATATCAAAATTCTTCTAATGCCACAGCGCAAAAGGCTGCGCCTGCAAAGTGGAACTATTACCCTCAGAGGGTGAAGTGATAGTGCTTCTCAACTTGTACAGTAAAGAGAGCACCAGAGCAGCGGAGTGCCAATATATACTACAGCGCAGCAACTGTTCCCTGAGTGAGCAAGCAAAGACACCTCAACGGAGCTACAATAGAGGCCATAGAACATGTGCATTAGTCAAACTGCAGCCGACTCTTAAAGTGGCAGAACGACAAAGGCAAAATAGTCAGAGAAAGAACGCCAACCCTCCTGTGATCCCCAGAGAGAAATATACGCATGGTGGGAGGCCAAAGTCCAGAGCTAGAGTGCCCGCACCGATTTCCATGAATAAGCCACGTACTACAGCCAGCTAGTTCCCTCCACTAGGCCCAAAGCCTGCAGCAGCGTATCCAAGCTAGCGCATCGCAAGTCATCACAGAACATCGCAAGTAGCGTATCCAAGCCAGCGCATTGCAAGCATCACAAGTCTGCACAGAGCATCTAAGCCTTTAAGACTGACATTTGTTCCAGCAACCTACAGATAACAGTATTCTGCTCTTCAGAATAAGGTCAGAGCTTTCCTTTATTACTTATCATTGCATATAGGCTTTGGCGCAAAGAGACATTTTCATGTTTAGGAATAAGGTAAAACAAAGGACAGTTTGTATTACACAGACTCTAAAGTATTTAAAGTGAAAGTCATTTATTGCCTGCATCTATTGCTATTGCATTTAAAGTGAAAGTCATTTATTTCTGCATTTGTCAGTATTGCATTTGAAGTGAAAGGTTCTTTAATATTTGTATATTTTTTTATAGCATTTAAAGTAAAATGTCTAAACCTGATATTACTATGCCACTGTTAGAGGATGCAAAGATAGATAGAATAGAGGGGGAAGAGCAAAATAACCTGTCTGAGTTAGAAGAGTCTGATGCAGCATTAGTCTTGCCTCAAACAAATATAGCCCAAACAGATGAACAAAAACGTTCATCATGTGCCAGAAAACTGACCCCAAAGATGCTGGAAAATGTGGATCAAGAAACAGCATTAAAAAGAAAAAAGTTCGCTAGAATGTATGAGAAGTGGAAATTATACATTAAAGACATTAGTCGAAAGCTAAAACAAGAAAGTATAAAAGGGAACTTGAGTAATATGGTAGAGACGGTAGAAGAATCTGAATCAGAGCTTATGGCAGCATATGTCAACCTGCGGTCGTGTACGACACTTTCCCAGGATATTATAAGGAACATGGACACATGTACTGCAGTCACTAAAGATTTGGTAAAGCTCATGAGAGAACTATCATCTGCAGAAAACGATTGTAACGGTCACGTACACACACACACAGGGGGGAGGATAGTGACCCCTGCGCTCCACCTTCACCCCTGGCCCCGCCTACTTGCCTCACGAGTCCTGATGACGGGGACAACTGGACGGCAGTACCTAACTTAGAATACGTGTGGGAAGGACAGACAAGACAAATAACGGATAGTGAACGGACCGGGTCAAAACCAAGAGGACAACGCAGTACAGAGGGATAAGCAAAGAAAGGTCAGGAGAAGCCGGGTCATAAATACCAGGAGAGTCGAGAAGTACCAAAGGAGTCCGCAAAGAATAGTCAGGTGGAAGCCGAGGTCAATATACCAGGAAGAATGCGCAGTACAGGAGGAGCAGGCAAAGGATCATCAGGAAACAGGATCAGGTAAGTACATAGGTTATCCAACAACTGCCAGGAACCTAAATTAACAGGCAACCTGTGGCCAGCAGGCTGCCTGTATTTAGAGTGTGGAGTGAGGGTCATGTGACCTGGCCAGCGTCACATGACCGACAGACCGACCAGTCGAGCACCGAGTGATCAGCTAGGCGCTCAAGGCAGACCTAGGAGCAGGGAGCCTCCCAGCTAGCAAAGCCGTCCTGGGAACGAGGTCAAACACAGATCCTCGCTCCCGAAGCTAAGCAGCAGGTCTGTGGCTGATGGGAGACCGAGTGCGCCTTCTGCACCCTGTTACAGTACCCCCCCCCCCCCCTTTACGAGGGGCCACCAGACCGAAGACATCAGGCGATGGCCTTTCAGGGTGTTCTAAATGAAATTTTCGAACAAGTCTAGGAGCATGAACCTCCCTGGCAGGTACCCAAGATCTCTCTTCAGGTCCATACCCCTTCCAGTGAATCAGGTACTGCAAGTAATTACGCACCTTCCTGACATCCACTATTTTAGACACCACATACTTGACAGCATCATTAACAAGAACCGGCAGAGGCGAGGCTTTCGATGGTACTACCGGTTCAAAATATTTTTTAAGTAGAGATTTATGGAACACATTATGAATGTGGAATGACTCGGGAAGCTCCAATCTAATTGATACCGGGTAAATCACCGCCGTGATCTTATATGATCCAATAAAACGAGGAGCAAACTTTTTAGAATCTACCTTAAGAGAGAGATTCTTGGAGGACAACCATACCTTATCCCCAACCTGAAAATTCACCCCCCTTGAACGTCTCCTATCGGCCTTGATTTTCTGAGAACTTTGAGCCTTTTCTAAGTTCGATTGAACCTGGGCCCAAACTGTGCACAGTTCAGAGGAAAGCCTATCCGCCTCAGGGTTAGAGGAGGAGACGGATGACCCAGAATGAAAACGGGGATGGAAACCATGGTTACAAAAGAAAGGTGAAACCCCAGCAGAAGAATTGACATGGTTATTCAAAGCAAATTCAGCCAATGGAAGAAATTCCACCCATAATTGCTGGTCATCAGCAACATACAACCTCAAGAATTGTTCCACAGACTGATTAAGGCGTTCAGTCTGCCCATTACTCTCAGGGTGGTAGGCAGAGGAAAAAGACAATGAAATTTGACATTTTTTTACAGAAGGCCCTCCAGAATTTGGACACAAACTGCACACCCCTGTCATAAACAATATTTTCTGGGATACTAAGCAATCAAACAATTTCTTTCACAAAATAGACACCACTACCCAAACTACAGTCTTACCCTCCACCAGCGGTAGGTCAGTTATAAAGTCCATCGAGATATGGGACCAGGATGTACTGGGAATGGGTAGGGGTCGTAGGTTACCAGCAGGGCGAGTCCTAGGTGTCTTGGACCTGGCACAAACCTCACAGGCTGACACGTAGGACTTGACATCCCTAGTTAGAGTGGGCCACCAATAAGATCTAGAATCCAGATCCTTAGTGCCATCAACACCCGGATGTCCACAAAAGGCAGAATCGTGACACTCACCCAACAGCTGGAGACGAAATTGTACGGGAACAAACAACTTATCTGTTGGGGTGGATACCGGTGCCAGATGTTGTTCAGACCTAATGTGAGCCGAGATATCATGGGTTAGAGCTGCTATGAAGATTTTTGCTGGTAGGCTGGATTCAGGTGGTACCTCAGTAGGTTGAAAAGCATGGAAGCTCCGAGATAATGCGTCCGCCTTCACATTTTTACTTCCCGGCCTGAACGTAGTGGAAAAATCAAAATGAGTAAAAAACAGAGCCCATCTGGCTTGACGGGGATTCAACTTCTTAGCAGACTCGAGAAACATAAGGTTTTTATGGTCAGTGACAACAGTTACACAATGCCTTGCCCCCTCCAGAAAAATACCTCCACTCCTCAAATGCCCATTTAATGGCCAGCAGCTCCCTATTCCCTATGTCGTAGTTTCTCTCCGTTGGAGAGAATTTCCTGAAGAAGAAGGCACATGGTCTCAGGTTAGTGAGGCTAGCAGGACCTTGTGAAAGGACTGCTCCTGCACCGTCCTCGGACGCATCCACCTCCACAATAAAAAGTCTCTCCTGATCAGGCTGGATCAGAATGGGAGCGCTACTGAATGCCTTTTTTAATTTTTCAAATGAATAAATAGCCTCAGTAGACCAATTCTCCAAATCCGCCCCTTTCTTAGTAAGGTCGGTCATCGGTTTAGCAATTACAGAAAAATTCATAATAAATTTACGATAGTAATTGGCGAAACCTAAGAACCGTTGTAAGGCCTTTAAGGATGAAGATCTTACCCATTCCTTAATTGCTAGTACCTTACCAGGATCCATCTTGAAGGCGTGAGGAGTCAGAACATGCCCTAGAAACAGAATCTCCTGTACACCAAAGACACATTTCTCTTGCTCAGCGTATAGCTGATTCTCCCTCAACACCTCTAATACTTGTTTAACATGAGACACATGGGATTCGAAGTCAGGAGAAAATATCAAAATGTCGTCAAGATAGACAATAACAAATTTACCTAAGAACTCCCTAAGAATGTCATTCATGAAGTTTTGGAACACAGCTGGGGCATTGCTGAGTCCAAAAGGCATCACCTGATATTCAAAGTGTCCTGCCGGAGTATTGAACGCTGTCTTCCATTCGTCTCCCTCCTTGATTCGGATTAGATTGTATGCCCCTTTCAGGTCAATCTTGGAAAACCAGGTTGCCCCCAGAACCTGGTTAAATAAATCCAGAATCAATGGGAGGGAGTTTCTATTCTGGACAGTGATTTTATTTAATCTCCGGTAATCGATACATGGCCTAAGACCACCATCTTTTTTCTTAACGAAGAAAAACCCCGCCCCATAGGAGAGACAGAAGGTCTAATATGCCCTTTTCCAAGGCTCTCCTTAATATAATCTTCCATGGCCTTGCGTTCGGGCATAGAAAGATTATAAATTCACCCCTTAGGAAACTTGGCCCCCTCTACTAGCTCTATAGTACAATCATAAGGTCTATGGGGGGGTAGAACCTCCGGATGAGAATACATCAGAATATTCCTTAACAACAGTGGGTAAAGTATCAGACTTTACTGAGACCCCAGCCTGTACCACGGACAAGCACAAGTCACACTTAGGCCCCCATCTCACCAACTCACCCTTGGACCAATCTATAGTGGGGTTATGTAGTCGGAGCCAAGGCAACCCTAGTACCACCTCAGCTGGTAGGTTCTCCAGGACTAAAAGGGAACATCTCTCTGAGTGGCACACACCCACGGTTAGAGAAATCTCTCAGGTACATGAGCTCACCGTACCACCAATAAGAGGAGTAGCATCAATAGCCATGACATGGATAGGAGTTGGTAAAGCAAACATTGGAATACCCAATCTTACAGCATACTCAGAGTCAATAAAGCTGTCCGCTGAGCCAGAATCAATAAAGGCCTTACCCGGCCATTTAGCTACCCCCAGAGAAATCGTAACGGGTACCAAAAGCTTACATTTAGAAAAATCAGGGTGTACCTGGTCTCTAGGTTGCCTTGCCTTAGGAGACTTGACAGAGAGGACCTTCTTAGGACACTGGTTGAGCCAATGGTCAGGATCTCCACAGTAAAAGCATTCTCCATGTCTGCGACGAAGATTCCCTCGGGTCATGCCAACCTGCATGGGTTCCTCGGTGGAGACCTCAGCATTGTCTCTGGGATAGGCCTCTGGCTGGACCACCATCTGGGAAGAGAACTGTTGTTCCTGTCGTCTCTCTCTAACCCCTCGGTCAAGTCGGACAACAAGGGTCATCATCACCTCTAAGGTCTCTGGAAGTTGATAACTGACCAGAAGATCCTTTAAATTATCAGACAGACCTGACCAAAACTGACTCTTCAGGGCTGGTTCGTTCCATCCTAAGGGGACACACCACCTTCTGAATTGGGTGCAATAATCCTCCGCAGGTAGCTTGCCCTGAACCAGTGCCTTTAGAGCTGTCTCGGCTACTAGAGCCCTGTCTGGTTCATCATAGAGGGTACCCACGGCCTAAAAGAACCCCTCCACAGAAGTTAAACAACTGGCGCCAGCAGGTAAAGAGAACGCCCAGTCCTGGGGATCACCCTGTAGTCGGGAAATGATAATGCCCACACGTTGACTCTCGGGGCCAGAGGACACGGGGCGTCAAACGGAAGTAAAGTCTGCAACTCTCCTTAAAAGAGAGAAACTTCTTCCGGTCTCCAGAAAAGGGTTCTGGGAGCTTAATCTGGGGCTCAAAATGCGGACTGGAGGCCTGAGGAGTGGAAGAACCTTGCCCTAACTCAAAAGAACGGAGTTTTTCCCCTAGCTCTTGCACCATCTGCGTCAGATTAGAGACATGGTCAGTCAGGGTCACCAGAGGATTCATTATACAGTGGTTATTAGGCCTGTTAATCTGTAACGGTCATGTACACACACACACAGGGGGGAGGATAGTGACCACTGTGCTCCACCCTCACCCCTGGCCCTGCCTACTTGCCTCACGAGTCCTGATGACAGGGGACAACTGGACAGCAGTCCCTAACTTAGAATACGTGCGGGAAGGACAGACAAGACAAATAACGGATAGTGAACGGACCGGGTCAAAACCAAGAGGACAACGCAGTACAGAGGGATAAGCAAAGAAAGGTCAGGAGAAGCCGGGTCATAAATACCAGGAGAGTCGAGAAGTACCAAAGGAGTCCGCAAAGAATAGTCAGGTGGAAGCCGAGGTCAATATACCAGGAAGGATGCGCAGTACAGGAGGAGCAGACAAAGGATCATCAGGGAACAGGATCAGGTAAGTACACAGGTATCCAACAACTGCCAGGAACCTAAATTGCAGCAAATAGTGGCCAATAAGATGGAGAAAGGCGCTCATAGGGTGAGTAAGTTCAGCAAATCAAATTTCTACTAAAAGAAAATGGTTTGCTCACCTATTGAGGTTGCATCAATTGGACACAACCGCAATGAAGATCAAGTATGGATGAGTAACGGTTGGTGCAGCCTAGATTCGTCCGATCTCCTTGGGCAGGAGCCACCCTGCCATTCGGGTTGCGGTATGAAAACAAGAAACGCTGAACTTTATGTAGAGCGTATGGACCACAAAGGGCGCACAAAAACAACCGGTCGTGGGCAAAGTTTGCCCATGACCGGTTGTTTTTGTGCGCCCTTTGTGGTCCATACGCTCTACGTAAAGTTCAGTGTTTCTTGTTTTCAGGAACCTAAATTAACAGGCAACCTGTGGCCTGCAGGCTGCCTGTATTTATAGTGTGGAGTGAGGGTCATGTGACCTGGCCAGTGTCACATAACCGACAGACCGACCAGTCGAGCACCAAGTGATCAGCTCGGCGCTCAAGGCAGACCAAGGAGCAGGGAGCCTCCCATCTAGCAAAGCCGCCCTGGGAATGAGGTCAAACACAGATCCTTGCTCCCGAAGCTAAGCAGCAGGTCTGTGGCTGATGGGAGACCGAGTGTGCCTTTGGCACCCCATTACAACTATGATGAAGTTAAAGCAAGAAGTAGAATGAATTAGCTTTTTATGAGTGACTATGCTAGGTCCTTAGGGGGAGCCACAATCTTAAGTGTGACTTACTTCGCTAGCAGAAGCACCACCCATATATCAGAGTCCTCAAATACTTCAGCCAAAAGAAAGGAATTAGCTGAACAACTTGCTGTCAAGAGAGCCGAAATTGAAATGGAAGCTGCCATCGAGGTGCAGCGCCAACTAATGGCTGAAAAGGAAGCAGACATGGATGTACAACGCCATCAAATGGAAGCTGAATTGAAATGTCTGGAAAGGCAAAAAGAAGTTAAGATCATAGAAGCCAGACTCCGAGTACACGAGGAGGATATGAATTAGAGTTGTCATAGGTTCAAATTTGTACTAAGAGACAAACTCCTACTTTCCTACATACTCCCAGGTGATTGGAATGAAATCTCCAGCACTGAGTGAAAAAAGTCATTATCCTTCCATCCCTGCTCAGAAAGACAAAGAGAGACCTAGTCCAGTGTTAGGAAATAGGTGTGTGGATTTACCCTCTATCTCCACCAGAAAAGAAGTAGAAAGGGACTCACCTAATTCAGAAAGTAATGAAAAAATAGAACCGGATAATTATATTCCTAAATGCCACGGCAATGCTCAGGAGAATGTTACAAACATTGTCCCAGCAAAACCACAGAGAACAGTCCTAACTAGACTTCTGTAACCTACTGTATTTTCGGGAGACGTACTGAAGTTCATAGAGTGGAAGGCAAGTTTTGAAATTATCATTGAGCATCATTGCTTCAGTCCAGTCAACAAGTTTTTCTACCTTCAGAGATATGTCGGTGGGGAAGCAAAGAAAGTTCTTGAAGATAACTTCTATAGAAAAGACGAAGAAGCCTACAAGCAAGCTTGGGAAAAATTAAATGCAAGATAGGGTCATCTTTCTTAGTACAAAGAGAAATTGAATAACTGTCCTTAAGTAGGTCCTAAAGAACACTTAAGACTCCAAGAGTATGTTGACTTCCTGCAAGCATGAAGCAATGTCATCCCACATGTTCAAGGTCTACAAGTACTGAACGACTATCTAGAAAGCCACAGGATGTTAGCCAAGTTACCTGAAGAAGTGGCTTCTAGATGGAATCGCTATGTGACTGAACAGTGAGACCTAATCAAGAACTTCCCAAGTTTTAAGGAGTTCTCTGAGTTCGTCAATAAGGAAGCACGGATAGCATATATTTATTTTATTTTATTTATTTAATTTTATGCACTTATACACTCACCTAAAGAATTATTAGGAACACCATACTAATACGGTGTTGGACCCCCTTTTACCTTCAGAACTGATATAATTCTACATGGCATTGATTCAACAAAGTGCTGATAGCATTCTTTAGAAATGTTGGCCCGTGTTGATAGGATAGCATCTTGCAGTTGATGGAGATTTGAGGGATGCACATCCAGGGCACGAAGCTCCCGTTCCACCACATCCCAAAGATGTTCTATTGGGTTGAGATCTGGTGACTGTGGGGGTCATTTTAGTACAGTGAACTCATTGTCATGTTCAAGAAACCAATTTGAAAGGATTCAAGCTTTGTGAGATGGTGCATTATCCTGCTGGAAGTAGCCATCAGAGGATGGGTATATGGTGGTCATGAAGGGATGGACATGGTCAGAAACAATGCTCAGGTAGCCCGTGGCATTTAAACGATGGCCAATTGGCACTAAGGAGCCTAAAGTGTGCCCAGAAAACATCCCCCACACCATTACACCACCAGCCTGCACAGTGGTAACAAGGCATGATGGATACATGTTCTCATTCTGTTTACGCCAAATTCGGACTCTACCATTTGAATGTCTAAACAGAAATCAAAACTCATCAGACCAGGCAACATTTTTCCAGTCTTCAACAGTCCAATTTTGTGCAAATTGTAGCCTCTTTTTCCTATTTGTAGTGGAGATGAGTGGTACCCGGTGGGGTCTTCTGCTGTTGTAGCCCATCCGCCTCAAGGTTGTGCATGTTGTGGCTTCACAAATGCTTTGCTGCATACCTCGGTTGTAACGAGTGGTTATTTCAGTCAACGTTGCTCTTCTATCAGCTTGAATCAGTCGGCCCATTCTCCTCTGAGCTCTAGCATCAACAAGGCATTTTCGCCCACAGGACTGCCACATACTGGATGTTTTTCCCTTTTCACACCATTCTTTGTAAACCCTAGAAATGGTTGTGCGTGAAAATCCCAGTAACTGAGCAGATTGTGAAATACTCAGACCGGCCCGTCTGGCACCAACAACCATGCCACGCTCAAAATTGCGTAAATCACCTTTCTTTCCCATTCTGACATTCAGTTTGGAGTTCAGGAGATTGTCTTGACCAGGACCACAACCCTACATGCATTGAAGCAACTGCCATGTGATTGGTTAACTAGATAATCGCATTAATGAGAAATAAAACATGTGTTCCTAATAATTCTTTAGGTGAGTGTATATGCATGTAATCCAGTAACATCATCTTGCGTCTTAAAATCCTTAGAAGAAAGGCCTGCAAGAGAGATAAGACGTGCAAGAGCAACTAGATTTGCAACCAATGCAGCAGCTAAAGGTCCAGATACCTACAAGAGCAAGTTCAAAGTCACTACTGAGATCAGTAGAGAGACAGAACTGACAAATCTTCAGACTACCTTCAAGTGTATGTTCTGTGGAGAGAACCACTCCATACACAAGTGCTAACAATTGAAGGAGAAGTCCCCAGATGAAAAGAAAAGGTTTGTACTTCGTTTGTCTAAGAAAAGGCCATGTTACAAAGGAGTGTAAGAAAAAGGCCACATGCAGCATTTGCAAAGGACGCCATCCTACACCACTACATGAAGAACGTCCAAAGAAAGATAAATCCTCAATACCTAAAGATACTGAGGAAGGAAAGAAAGTATCTGTATTCTCTTGCAGAGTGGGGGAAGGAGAAAGCAACGGCACATCAATGGTTGTACCAGTGTGCATATTAAATCCTAAAAGGAGGAACAAAAAGGTGTACGCCTATGCGCTACTAGATGCCCAGAGTGAAATCTGCCAGAAATTACAAGTGGTTACAGAACCAGTAAAGCTCAAACTCATCACAATGATGGGGAGAGACACATTAGTGAACAGTCAAAGGGTCAAAGGACTAAGAGTTAGAGGACTTCATTCAAACTTCACATTAGATCTACCTCCAGCTTATACAAAATACAATATACCTCTAGATCGAGATTGCATACCTACCGGTGAAACAGCCAATAAATGGGAGCACCTATCTGTCATATCTCATGAAATGTCCCCACTGAAGGTTTGGTGTTGGACTGTTGATAGGTTACGATTGTCCCAAAGCCTTGGTCCCACGAAAGGTAATCACAGGAGGAAACTGTGAACCCTATGCTGTTCAAACTGATCTAGAATGGGGTGTTGTTGGAGGAAAACAGCAGATCGCAAACTCAAGACAGGTGACAGGATTGTGTCATCAAATATCTGTCCAAGAGTTACCAACTGTAAGTCCAGCAAAAGTAATCAAGATCCTTGAATCCAACTTTGCAGACATAAGTTCTAAAGAAAAGAGTATATCCCAAGAAGTCATAAAGTTCATACACACTCTAGAAGAAAGTAGTCAGCAGAATCAACAAGGTCATCTTGAAATGCCCTTACCTTTTAGAGAACGACCTTGTCTGCCAAATAACAGAAATCTTGCCCTAGCAATATTGAAATGTTTGAAGAAAAGGATGGGAAGAGATCCCAAATTCAAGAATCATTATTTGAAATTCATGGAAGGCATCCTTGAAGAAGGACATGCAGAGAAAGTTAATAATCAGCCTAAAGAAGAAGTGTGGTACATCCCACATCAAGGTGTTTACCACTCAAAGAAACCAGATAAGATTATAGTAGTATTTAATTGCTTAGCAAAGTACAATAGTGTTGCATTGAATGATCATCTATTAAAAGTACCAGATCTTACAAACACTCTGCCTGGAGTACTCTGTAGATTCAGAAAGTATCCCGTAGCGGTCATATGTGATGTTGAAAAGATGTTCTACCAGTTTCATGTGAAAAATGAAGATAGAGACTTTCTGAGGTTTCTATGGTGGGAGGATGAAGATACAGATTCATTGCCATCAGAATACAGAATGAAAGTACACTTGTTTGGAGCAGCATGGTCTCCAGGTTGCGCCAATTATGGTATGAAGTACCTGGCCAATCAGAATGAAAAGGATTTCCCAACAGCAGCAAATTTTCTAAAGAAAAACTTTTATGTAGATGATGGTCTTATAAGTCTAGAGTCCACACAATCTGCAATCAAACTAGTGAAAGAAAGCCAACAGTTATGCGCAAGAGGAAACTTGCGCCTTCATAAATTCATCTCAAACAACAGAGAGGTACTGGAATCCATCAGTGACTCTGAACGTGCATCATCAATGAAGAATGTAGATCTCAATTATGATCATCTTACAGTCCAGAATGTACTTAGATTGGGATGGAATGTAGAGAATGACAAGTTCTTCTTTGAGGTATCTATTAAAGAGAAAATTGCAACTAGACGTACCATTCTTTCCGCAGTGGCTTCTATATTTGATCTATTGGGATTCTTGGCCCCAGTAATCCTCAGAGCAAAAGAAATACTACAAAAATTTGAGGCCAAGGTGGGAGAGTTGGATAAGAGACTTTCAAAACTTGAGAGAAGTTCGGATACCCAGATGTTTTGTACCTCATGATTTCGGAAAGTACAAGAAACTAGAACTTAATCATTATTCAGATGCCAGTAGTACTGGTTATGGTCAGTGCACCTACATCAGAGTAATAGGAGAAGAAAAGATACACTGAGCCCTTGTTATGGGGAAGGCCAGAGTTGCACCTACCAGTATTCGGACAATCCCAAGACTTGAACTGAGAGCAACTGTAGTTTCAGCATCAGTAAGCAAGTTTCTGAGAGAAGAACTAGAATTGAAAAAAGATGAAGAATATTTTTGGACAGACTTGCAAGTTGTCCTAGATTACATAGACAACAAAGCTCAAAGATTCCATATCTATGTTGCCAACAGAGTTGAGAAAATTCGAGAAATAACAAATCCGGAACATTGGCATCACATTGACACAAAGCATAACCCAACAGATCATGCTTCAAGAGGCCTGAATGTAACAGAATTGAAAAATTCTAACTGGTTCACCAGTCCAGAGTTCCTTTGGGAAAAGAAAATTACGCCCAGTAAAGGTTACATAGAATTGTCTATGGGTGATCCAGAAGTAAAAGTCATACAAACATTGAGCACTGCTGCCAAGTGTCAAGATGACATACTTGAAAGACTAGCCAGATATTCAAAATGGAATACGGTCATAAATTTAGTAGCTCGAATTCAACGCTTGGCAAAGGAAATCAGAAAGAAGGAATTGTTGAATGTAGAAGAAAAAATGAATGCTGAAGAAACAGTCATAAGACTCATTCAACAGAGATTCTACAGTGAAGAGTTAAAGAGACTTAGTCAAGAACCTAAAAGTCTTCCAAACAATCACCCATTGTACAAGCTTAATCTTGTTCTGCAGAATGCTATACTGAAGGTGGGAGGGAGACTGGAAAATTCATCGTTACCTAGCAGAGTGAAGGATCCAGCAATTCTACCCAAAAACTCTACCTTCACAAGATTTATTATTGATCACTACCACAACATATCCTTGCATCAAGGAAAAAGCTTTACCCAAAGCTGTTTGAGAGAAGATGGTTACTGGATAGTGAAAGGATGCAAAGTTATAGCAAAGTATATAAGTAAATGTGTAGTCTGCAGAAAGGCACGTAGACCTACCGAAGAACAAAGAATGGCAGATTTACCGGCAGATTGTGTAAACCCATCACCACCATTTCTTTATAGCGGAATGGATTGTTTTGGCCCATTCATCACCAAACAGAACCGCAAGGAGTACAAGAGATATGGACTAATATTTACATGTGTGAGCTCCAGAGCAATTCACCTGTAAATGTTAGAGGATATGTCAACTGACGCATTCATCAACACCTTAAGATGTTTAGAAACATAGAATGTGTCGACAGATAAGAACCATTTGGCCCATCTAGTCTGCCCAAAATACTAAATAATATTTAGCCATTAGAGGTACCGTCAGAGAGCTTAGATCTGACCAAGGATCTAATTTTGTCAGAGCAAAGAATAAATTGAAGAAAGCTCTAAAAGAGATCGATAAGGAAAAGGTAACTGAGTATTTGCTAGAGAAACAGTGTGATTTTCACATGAATGCTCCACATGCAAGCCATACAGGAGGAGTTTGGGAAAGACAAATCAGAACTGTGAGAAATGTGTAAAGTTCAGTGTTGAAAAAGAATGCCGGAAGAATAGATGATGCTTCACTTAGGACCCTGTTCTATGAAGTAATGTCTATTGTTAACAGTCGTCCACTTACAGTTGATAACATCAACGATAAAACAAGTTTGAACCCTTTAACTCCCAACCATCTACTTCACCTTAAGTCTGATTAGATACAGCCACCACCTGGCAAGTTCACCAAAGAGTATTTTTATGCCAAAAGGAGATGGCAAAGAGTTCAATATATTTCAGAACAGTTTTGGAATAGACGGAGGAAAGCGTACTTAGCCAATCTGATGCTAAGAAGTAAATGGCAAACACCCAGAAGAAATGTCCAAGTTGGTGACATAGTGTTATTGAAAGAAGAAGATTTACCTAGAAGTCAATAGAAATTGGCCAAAGTTCTAGAAGTTCAAAAGGATGAAGACAAACTAGTAAGAAGAGTGTTGTTACAAATAGGAGACTCAAAACTTGACAAAAGAGGAAAACGTCTCACTACTCCACTCAAGTTGGAACGTCCTATACAGAAGTTTGTTGTTCTACTTGAGAGTAATAAAAGACACTTGGAAGTTGAGAACCTGATGGAAAATTTTCTAAATTCATGTTTAAGTCCTACCACTAAGAACATAGAATTATAGGTAATTTTGGTGGGAGTGTAGCTGGCCAGCTAAGACCTGTCCTAGGTTTCTAATATATATTGTGTGTTTATACAGCTAAACCTGCCAATAACCTTATCACAGTTCCTATGTTTGTGTGTTAAAGACAAAAGCAGAGTTATTTGCAGTGACTTCATGTTTGGATGTCATATAACTGTCATATATGATCACAGAAGCAGAAATGATAATATGCCTTTAAGATTCATTATATAATGTAAGGTAAGCTGAATGACACAGCAGAAACAACAAAAAGCATAAAGTTAAACTGTTGTTGCTGGGCAGGAGTCTTGACCAATCCTAGCCAGCCTCACATAGCCCAGGAGTTTTGACCAATTACAGCCACCCTCTCACACAGCTTGTGTGGGAAATTCCCCTAGCAGGAGCTTCTGGAATCATTATTCACCACAGAGAGAAGCTGAAGAGAAATTTACTCCACAATAGCTGTGTTTTATGGATGCAGAGAGGCCAAAATATGTATTTAAAACAGTTATATAATGTTCCTACTGTTTATATAGTGATTAGAACTGTATACTGAACCAGTTATATGTATGTTTACTTACAGTTCCACCAAATCCAATTGCAAACTACAATTGCAACTGCAAACTACAAAGTTCCCAATCCAAATTCAAATTCCATATTGCAATCCAAATTGCATACAACCATGCCAGATCATACTCAACCAATCTGCAAATAGTTACTGCTAATTGCATACTGCATATTGTGACCAAATTCAGCAAGTAGAACTATTAGTTAGACCTCATATATACCTTTCAGAGAGATCAAAGAATGCTTAAATAGCTTAAAGTGAGAGTACAGAAACTCAAGAGAGAAATATGTTGAATGACAAGATTGAACAGTTGAACCACCATCTTATGCATACCGCAATTTTGTGATATCTTTTCAACACGTGCATTGCACATGGACTATGGCAGCAATGTTTATATATAAGAAAAGTTGAAGTTAATAAAGGAGGTATTTCAAGCATTTGGTGTGATTTTTAAACCTACTGTTTCCATATTATGGTGCTAGAGGAATTACAGAGTAATAGACAAAAAATGTCAGAGATATCAAAACTCTTCTAATGCCACAGTGCAAAAGGCTCTTAATAGTGCTGCTCCTGCCACATTGTAAGCTCTTATGGACAGGACTCTTGCCGAATCTATCAAATCTAGCCATCATGGCTACTTTTTGTGATAGAATTGATAGTGATTTGAAGGATCTGTGGCCAGATCTGAATGGCAAGCGAAGGATCTCATTCATTTATAACAGGGTCTGTCTGGGTTTAGATGGCAAATATTGCATGCTGCTGTATTATTGTCCTCAAAAGTGACAAAAACCCCTACGAAAATCCCTAGCACAGCTGTGAACCCAGGCGTAACTCAGTATATCTTCATTTACTGAGTGTATACTATGTATATCATAATACAGCTTGTGACATTGTACCATATCTCAAAGGGAACCTTCTAAGGGTACTACCACACGTTCAGGTTTATTGATGCAGTTCTGGAAGCCAAAATCAAGAGTGGACCATTAAAGGGGAGAAAGTATTTAGGACAGATACAATCTCTTCTCTTTTTTTTAACTCACTCCTGGTTTTGGCTTCCAAAACTGTATACAGAAACCAGATTGTGTGGCCATATCCTTACATGTCATCTTTCATAAACTAGCTAGTGCAACTGTGGCCATGGCCTTCCAAAATTGGACTGTGGGTGAGTTCACTACTTCTGCCCTCTTATGAACACAATGAATATTTTCACTAATTTAACTTTGCTACCATACCATATGGTATGTATGTCCTGATCTGAAGATGACTCAGCAAATTGAGATTTTGGATCTACACGTCTCAGTGATGTACTGTGCCTAGTTCAGGGTGTAAAAGTAAAATGATGTTGAAAAGGTTCTGAAAAATTGCCTACATTTATGATTTCAATAGTTAAGCATTTTGTAAAATTTACCTAGATGAGCATCAGAATATAAACGGTGTGTAAGCATACATTAAAAAAAAAGTTTTCAAAATTTGATTTGTACTCTAATAATTTGTCACAAATCTAAGTTGCTCCAATTTCTCTGAAAATTGGTTTATAACTAGGGATGAGCGAACTCGAACTGTATAGTTCGGGTTCGTACCGAATTTTGGGGTGTCCGTGACACGGACCCGAACCCGGACATTTTCGTAAAAGTCCGGGTTCGGGTTCGGTGTTCGTCGCTTTCTTGGCGCTTTTGTGACGCTTTCTTGGCGCTTTTTGAAAGGCTGCAAAGCAGCCAATCAACAAGCGTCATACTACTTGCCCCAAGAGGCCGTCACAGCCATGCCTACTATTGGCATGGCTGTGATTGGCCAGAGCACCATGTGACCCAGCCTCTATTTAAGCTGGAGTCACATAGCGCCGCCCGTCACTCTGCTCTGATTAGCGTAGGGAGAGGTTGCGGATGCGACAGTAGGGCGAGATTAGGCAGATTAACTCCTCCAAAGGACTTCACTTGATTAATCGATCGATCTGCAGCTGTGCATCATTGAGCTGCTGAAATTCAAATGCTCACTCACTGTTTTTAGGCTGCCCAGACCGTTTGTCAGTCACTTTTTTCTGGGGTGATCGGCGGCCATTTTGTGTCTTGTGCGGTGCTGCGACCAAGTGCATCCAAGCTGCGACCAAGTGCATTTAACCCTCAATGGTGTGGTTGTTTTTTGGCTAAAGCCTACATCAGGGTGAAGCTGTCACACCAAGTGCATTTAACCAGCAATAGTCTGTTCATTTTTTTGGCCATATACTAAATCAGGGGCAAGCTGCGCCTGTCACCAAGTGCATTTAACCCTCAATGGTGTGGTTGTTTTTTGGCTAAAGCCTACATCAGGGTGAAGCTGTCACACCAAGTGCATTTAACCAGCAATAGTCTGTTCATTTTTTGGCCATATACTACATCAGGGGCAAGCTGCGCCCGTCACCAAGTGCATTTAACCCTCAGTAGTGTGGTGCGTCAAGCTGTGACACCAAGTGCATTTAACCAGCAATAGTCTGTTCATTTTTTGGCCATATACTAAATCAGGGGCAAGCTGCGCCCGTCACCAAGTGCATTTAACCAGCAATAGTGTGGTTATTTTTTGGCCATATCCCAGTCTAATTCTGTCACTAAATCCATACCGGTCACCCAGCGCCTAAATACTAGGCCTCAAATTTATATCCCGCTAAATCTCTCGTTACCGCTGTCCTGTTGTGGCTGGGAAAGTTATTTAGTGTCCGTCAAAGCACATTTTTTGTTCTGGGTTGAAGTACAATTCCCAATTTAGCAATTTCATAATTTAGTGGTTCCTGCTATATCAGAGCTATTTGAAATCTATCCCTAAAAGGGTATATAATATTCAAGGTGCACATTGGGTCATTCAGAATAACTTCACACACACCCGCTACTGTGTATTTCCAAGTCTAATTCTGTCACTAAACCCATACCTGTCACCCAGCGCCTAAATACTAGGCCTCAAATTTATATCCTGCTAAATCTCTCGTTACCGCTGTCCTGTTGTGGCTGGGAAAGGTATTTAGTGTCCGTCAAAGCACATTTTTTGTTCTGGGTTGAAATACAATTCCCAATTTAGCAATTTCATAATTTAGTGGTTCCTGCTATATCAGAGCTATTTGAAATCTATCCCTAAAAGGGTATATAATATTCAAGGTGCACATTGGGTCATTCAGAATAACTTCACACACACCCGCTACTGTGTATTTCCAAGTCTAATTCTGTCACTAAACCCATACCTGTCACCCAGCGCCTAAATACTAGGCCTCAAATTTATATCCTGCTAAATCTCTCGTTAACGCTGTCCTGTTGTGGCTGGGAAAGTTATTTAGTGTCCGTCAAAGCACATTTTTTGTTCTGGGTTGAAATACAATTCCCAATTTAGCAATTTCATAATTTAGTGGTTTCTGCTATATCAGAGCTATTTGAAATCTATCCCTAAAAGGGTATATAATATTCAAGGTGCACATTGGGTCATTCAGAATAACTTCACACACACCCGCTACTGTGTATTTCCAAGTCTAATTCTGTCACTAAACCCATACCTGTCACCCAGCGCCTAAATACTAGGCCTCAAATTTATATCCTGCTAAATCTCTCGTTAACGCTGTCCTGTTGTGGCTGGGAAAGTTATTTAGTGTCCGTCAAAGCACATTTTTTGTTCTGGGTTTAAATACAATTCCCAATTTAACAATTTCATAATTTAGTGGTTTCTGCTATATCAGAGCTATTTGAAATCTATCCCTAAAAGGGTATATAATATTCAAGGTGCACATTGGGTCATTCAGAATAACTTCACACACACCCGCTACTGTGTATTTCCAAGTCTAATTCTGTCACTAAACCCATACCTGTCACCCAGCGCCTAAATACTAGGCCTCAAATTTATATCCTGCTAAATCTCTCGTTACCGCTGTCCTGTTGTGGCTGGGAAAGTTATTTAGTGTCCGTCAAAGCACATTTTTTGTTCTGGGTTGAAATACAATTCCCAATTTAGCAATTTCATAATTTAGTGGTTTCTGCTATATCAGAGCTATTTGAAATCTATCCCTAAAAGGGTATATAATATTCAAGGTGCACATTGGGTCATTCAGAATAACTTCACACACACCCGCTACTGTGTATTTCCAAGTCTAATTCTGTCACTAAACCCATACCTGTCACCCAGCGCCTAAATACTAGGCCTCAAATTTATATCCTGCTAAATCTCTCGTTAACGCTGTCCTGTTGTGGCTGGGAAAGTTATTTAGTGTCCGTCAAAGCACATTTTTTGTTCTGGGTTTAAATACAATTCCCAATTTAACAATTTCATAATTTAGTGGTTTCTGCTATATCAGAGCTATTTGAAATCTATCCCTAAAAGGGTATATAATATTCAAGGTGCACATTGGGTCATTCAGAATAACTTCACACACACACGCTTCTGTGCATTTCCAAGTCTAATTCTGTCACTAAATCCATACCGGTCACCCAGCGCCTAAATACTAGGCCTCAAATTTATATCCCGCTGAATTTGAATACAATACATTGGGCCAAATAATATATTTGTTGTTGTGGTGAACCATAACAATGAGAAAAACATCTAGTAAGGGACGCGGACGTGGACATGGTCGTGGTGGTGTTAGTGGACCCTCTGGTGCTGGGAGACGACGTGGCCGTTCTGCCACATCCACACGTCCTAGTGTACCAACTACCTCAGGTCCCAGTAGCCGCCAGAATTTACAGCGATATATGGTGGGGCCCAATGCCGTTCTAAGGATGGTAAGGCCTGAGCAGGTACAGGCATTAGTCAATTGGGTGGCCGACAGTGGATCCAGCACGTTCACATTATCTCCCACCCAGTCTTCTGCAGAAAGCGCACAGATGGCGCCTGAAAACCAACCCCATCAGTCTGTCACATCACCCCCATGCATACCAGGGAAACTGTCTCAGCCTCAAGTTATGCAGCAGTCTCTTATGCTGTTTGAAGACTCCGCTGGCAGGGTTTCCCAAGGGCATCCACCTAGCCCTTCCCCAGCGGTGAAAGACATAGAATGCACTGACGCACAACCACTTATGTTTCCTGATGCTGAGGACATGGGAATACCACCTCAGCATGTCTCTGATGATGACGAAACACAGGTGCCAACTGCTGCGTCTTTCTGCAGTGTGCAGACTGAACAGGAGGTCAGGGATCAAGACTGGGTGGAAGACGATGCAGGGGACGATGAGGTCCTAGACCCCACATGGAATGAAGGTCGTGCCACTGACTTTCACAGTTCGGAGGAAGAGGCAGTGGTGAGACCGAGCCAACAGCGTAGCAAAAGAGGGAGCAGTGGGCAAAAGCAGAACACCCGCCGCCAAGAGACTCCGCCTGCTACTGACCGCCGCCATCTGGGACCGAGCACCCCAAAGGCAGCTTCAAGGAGTTCCCTGGCATGGCACTTCTTCAAACAATGTGCTGACGACAAGACCCGAGTGGTTTGCACGCTGTGCCATCAGAGCCTGAAGCGAGGCATTAACGTTCTGAACCTGAGCACAACCTGCATGACCAGGCACCTGCATGCAAAGCATGAACTGCAGTGGAGTAAACACCTTAAAACCAAGGAAGTCACTCAGGCTCCCCCTGCTACCTCTTCTGCTGCTGCCGCCTCGGCCTATTCTGCTGCTGCCGCCTCGGCCTCTTCCTCCGCCTCTGGAGGAACGTTGGCACCTGCCGCCCAGCAAACAGGGGATGTACCACCAACACCACCACCACCACCTCCGTCACCAAGCGTCTCAACCATGTCACACGCCAGCGTTCAGCTCTCCATCTCACAAACATTTGATAGAAAGCGTAAATTCCCACCTAGCCACCCTCGATCCCTGGCCCTGAATGCCAGCATTTCTAAACTACTGGCCTATGAAATGCTGTCATTTAGGCTGGTGGACACAGACAGCTTCAAACAGCTCATGTCGCTTGCTGTCCCACAGTATGTTGTTCCCAGCCGGCACTACTTCTCCAAGAGAGCCGTGCCTTCCCTGCACAACCAAGTATCCGATAAAATCAAGTGTGCACTGCGCAACGCCATCTGTAGCAAGGTCCACCTAACCACAGATACGTGGACCAGTAAGCACGGCCAGGGACGCTATATCTCCCTAACTGCACACTGGGTAAATGTAGTGGCAGCTGGGCCCCAGGCGGAGAGCTGTTTGGCGCACGTCCTTCCGCCGCCAAGGATCGCAGGGCAACATTCTTTGCCTCCTGTTGCCACCTCCTCCTTCTCGGCTTCCTCCTCCTCTTCTTCCACCTGCTCATCCAGTCAGCCACACACCTTCACCACCAACTTCAGCACAGCCCGGGGTAAACGTCAGCAGGCCATTCTGAAACTCATATGTTTGGGGGACAGGCCCCACACCGCACAGGAGTTGTGGCGGGGTATTGAACAACAGACCGACGAGTGGTTGCTGCCGGTGAGCCTCAAGCCCGGCCTGGTGGTGTGTGATAATGGGCGAAATCTCGTTGCAGCTCTGGGACTAGCCAATTTGACGCACATCCCTTGCTTGGCGCATGTGCTGAATTTGGTGGTGCAGAAGTTCATTCACAACTACCCCGACATGTCAGAGCTGCTGCATAAAGTGCGGGCCGTCTGTTCGCGCTTCCGGCGTTCACATCCTGCTGCTGCTCGCCTGTCTGCGCTACAGCGTAACTTCGGCCTTCCCGCTCACCGCCTCATATGCGACGTGCCCACCAGGTGGAACTCCACCTTGCACATGCTGGACAGACTGTGCGAGCAGCAGCAGGCCATAGTGGAGTTTCAGCTGCAGCACGCACGGGTCAGTCGCACTACAGAACAGCACCACTTCACCACCAATGACTGGGCCTCCATGCGAGACCTGTGTGCCCTGTTG
Source organism: Bufo gargarizans (assembly GCF_014858855.1). Lineage (NCBI taxonomy): Eukaryota > Metazoa > Chordata > Amphibia > Anura > Bufonidae > Bufo > Bufo gargarizans. The sequence continues at coordinate 105,079,024 of NC_058083.1, forward strand.
CGCTGTTTCGAGTACTCCACCAACATGGCCAGTGGCGATGACACCGTTATCAGCGTTACAATACCACTTCTATGTCTCCTTGAGAAAACACTTAGGGCGATGATGGAAGAGGAGGTGGCCCAGGAGGAGGAGGAGGAGGAGGAGGAAGAGGGGTCATTTTTAGCACTTTCAGGCCAGTCTCTTCGAAGTGACTCAGAGGGAGGTTTTTGGCAACAGCAGAGGCCAGGTACAAATGTGGCCAGCCAGGGCCCACTACTGGAGGACGAGGAGGACGAGGATGAGGAGGAGGTGGAGGAGGATGAGGATGAAGCATGGTCACAGCGGGGTGGCACCCAACGCAGCTCGGGTCCATTACTGGTGCGTGGCTGGGGGGAAAGGCAGGACGATGACGATACGCCTCCCACAGAGGACAGCTTGTCCTTACCCCTGGGCAGCCTGGCACACATGAGCGACTACATGCTGCAGTGCCTGCGCAACGACAGCAGAGTTGCCCACATTTTAACCTGTGCGGACTACTGGGTTGCCACCCTGCTGGATCCACGCTACAAAGACAATGTGCCCACCTTACTTCCTGCACTGGAGCGTGATAGGAAGATGCGCGAGTACAAGCGCACGTTGGTAGACGCGCTACTGAGAGCATTCCCAAATGTCACAGGGGAACAAGTGGAAGCCCAAGGCCAAGGCAGAGGAGGAGCAAGAGGTCGCCAAGGCAGCTGTGTCACGGCCAGCTCCTCTGAGGGCAGGGTTAGCATGGCAGAGATGTGGAAAACTTTTGTCAACACGCCACAGCTAACTGCACCACCACCTGATACGCAACGTGTTAGCAGGAGGCAACATTTCACTAACATGGTGGAACAGTACGTGTGCACACCCCTCCACGTACTGACTGATGGTTCGGCCCCATTCAACTTCTGGGTCTCTAAATTGTCCACGTGGCCAGAGCTAGCCTTTTATGCCTTGGAGGTGCTGGCCTGCCCGGCAGCCAGCGTTTTGTCTGAACGTGTATTCAGCACGGCAGGGGGCGGCATTACAGACAAACGCAGCCGCCTGTCTACAGCCAATGTGGACAAGCTGACGTTCATAAAAATGAACCAGGCATGGATCCCACAGGACCTGTCCGTCCCTTGTCCAGATTAGACATTAACTACCTCCCCATAACCATATATTATTGGACTCCAGGGCACTTCCTCATTCAATCCTATTTTTATTTTCATTTTACCATTATATTGCGAGGCTACCCAAAGTTGAATGAACCTCTCCTCTGCCTGTGTGCTAGGCCTAAATATATGCCAATGGACTGTTGCAGTGGTGGCTGACATGAAGCCTGATTCTCTGCTATGACATGCAGACTAATTCTCTGCTGACATGAAGCCAGATTGTCTGTTACGGGACCTCTCTCCTCTGCCTGGGTGCTAGGCCTAAATATATGCCAATGGACTGTTGCAGTGGTGGGTGACGTGAAGCCTCATTCTCTGCTATGACATGCAGACTGATTCTCTGCTGACATGAAGCCAGATCGTCTGTTACGGGACCTCTCTGCTCTGCCTGTGTGCTAGGCCTAAATATATGCCAATGGACTGTTGCAGTGGTGGGTGACGTGAAGCCTCATTCTCTGCTATGACATGCAGACTGATTCTCTGCTGACATGAAGCCAGATTGTCTGTTACGGGACCTCTCTGCTCTGCCTGTGTGCTAGGCCTAAATATATGCCAATGGACTGTTGCAGTGGTGGGTGACGTGAAGCCTCATTCTCTGCTATGACATGCAGACTGATTCTCTGCTGACATGAAGCCAGATCGTCTGTTACGGGACCTCTCTGCTCTGCCTGTGTGCTAGGCCTAAATATATGCCAATGGACTGTTGCAGTGGTGGGTGACGTGAAGCCTCATTCTCTGCTATGACATGCAGACTAATTCTCTGCTGACATGAAGCCAGATTGTCTGTTACGGGACCTCTCTGCTCTGCCTGTGTGCTAGGCCTAAATATATGCCAATGGACTGTTGCAGTGGTGGGTGACGTGAAGCCTCATTCTCTGCTATGACATGCAGACTGATTCTCTGCTGTCATGAAGCCAGATTGTCTGTTACGGGACCTCTCTGCTCTGCCTGTGTGCTAGGCCTAAATATATGCCAATGGACTGTTGCAGTGGTGGGTGACGTGAAGCCTCATTCTCTGCTATGACATGCAGACTGATTCTCTGCTGACATGAAGCCAGATCGTCTGTTACGGGACCTCTCTGCTCTGCCTGTGTGCTAGGCCTAAATATATGCCAATGGACTGTTGCAGTGGTGGGTGACGTGAAGCCTCATTCTCTGCTATGACATGCAGACTGATTCTCTGCTGACATGAAGCCAGATTGTCTGTTACGGGACCTCTCTGCTCTGCCTGTGTGCTAGGCCTAAATATATGCCAATGGACTGTTGCAGTGGTGGGTGACGTGAAGCCTCATTCTCTGCTATGACATGCAGACTGATTCTCTGCTGTCATGAAGCCAGATTGTTTGTTACGGGACCTCTCTGCTCTGCCTGTGTGCTAGGCCTAAATATATGCCAATGGACTGTTGCAGTGGTGGGTGACGTGAAGCCTCATTCTCTGCTATGACATGCAGACTGATTCTCTGCTGACATGAAGCCAGATTGTCTGTTACGGGACCTCTCTCCTCTGCCTGTGTGCTAGGCCTAAATATATGCCAATGGACTGTTGCAGTGGTGGCTGACGTGAAGCCTCATTCTCTGCTATGACATGCAGACTAATTCTCTGCTGACATGAAGCCAGATTGTCTGTTACGGGACCTCTCTCCTCTGCCTGGGTGCTGGGCCTAAATTTATGACAATGGACTGTTGCAGTGGTGGATGACGTGAAGCCTGATTCTCTGCTATGACATGCAGACTGATTCTCTGCTGACATGAAGCCAGATCCTCTGTTACGGGACCTCTCTCCTCTGCCTGGGTGCTGGGCCTAAATTTATGACAATGGACTGTTGCAGTGGTGGCTGACGTGAAGCCTGATTCTCTGCTATGACATGCAGACTGATTCTCTGCTGACATGAAGTCAGATCCTCTGTTACGGGACCTCTCTCCTCTGCCTGGGTGCTGGGCCTAAATTTATGAAAATGGACTCTTACAGTGGTGGGTGACGTGAAGCCTGATTCTCTGCTATGACATGAAGACTGATTCTCTGCTGACATGAAGCCAGATTGTCTGTTACGGGACCTCTCTCCTCTGCCTGGGTGCCGGGGCCTAAATATCTGAGAATGGACTGTTCCAGTGGTGGGTGACGGGAAGCCAGATTCTCTGCTATGGAACCTCTCTCCAATTGATTTTGGTTAATTTTTATTTATTTAATTTTTATTTTAATTAATTTCCCTATCCACATTTGTTTGCAGGGGATTTACCTACATGTTGCTGCCTTTTGCAGCCCTCTAGCCCTTTCCTGGGCTGTTTTACAGCCGTTTTAGTGCCGAAAAGTTCGGGTCCCCATTGACTTCAATGGGGTTCGGGTTCGGGACGAAGTTCGGATCGGGTTCGGATCCCGAACCCGAACATTTCCGGGATGTTCGGCCGAACTTCTCGAACCCGAACATCCAGGTGTTCGCTCAACTCTATTTATAACACCCTCTAATCTCTTAGGACTCTTTTTGTTAATCATTTAAGAATTTTTGCTCTTTCTCTCCTCCCCTTGTCTAAACTCTTGAATGCAATGAAAGCAATATCAAATAAAGAGATTGACACGGACATATCTAGCTATGGGTAAATGCATGTTTGATGGTGTTAACAAACAATGTGTTTAAAAACACACACAGAGTTATCGCCAGGGACGTTGCTAGGTCAAAACATTCGGGGCCCGGGCCCCGGATGTTTTGTCCCAGGCCCCGAATGTACTGCCTGCCTGTTAGATATAACTGTATTGCCGTCCTCAGGACAGCAATACAATTGAATCTAATGCACTGCAAGAGCTGAAGTACTGTCACGGATGGTGTTACAGAAAACTAGAAGACACAAATGAAGATCCGACTGACTTGATCCAAAACTAAGGAACAGGAGGGTAAGCCCTGTAAGAGCCCTAGCTCTCTCCCTTACTGCTCAGCCTATGCAAAAATCACAATGGTAGAAAATTGCATACCCTCGTTCCTCGACTGTATGCACCTGAACACCCTATAATAGTGAGGGGACACGACCGCCAGCTCCCTACACGTAATACGGAGGGAGTCAGGGTCACCTAGGATCAAGCCCACAGGCAAACAGAAATTAAGAAAACAGACTTATCTTGTGGATGCAGTAATAACAGCTTCTAGCATCAGCACACTCCAGGAAGTTGTATAAACCGCAAAGTGATGCAGTATGGGAGGGGATTTAAAGGGATGCAATCAGTGTAACTAGATGACAGCTGAGAGAGGGAAACGAGATGATAAAACAAAAGCAAAACAAAAGAACCTCAGGCAGGAAGTTCCGAAGAACGTCTGTCAGAGCTTCTCAAATGTCTGGCGGTGACAGTACCCCTCCTTCTACGAGTGGACTCCGGACACTCAGAGCCCACCTTCTCAGGATGGGACCTATGGAAAGCCCTGATGAGACGAGTGGCCTTAATGTCCGTCACTGGGACCCACATCCTCTCCTCAGGACCATAACCCTCCCAATGAACGAGGTACTGGAGAGAACTGCGGACAACACGGGAATCCACAATCCTAGAGACCTGAAATTCAAGATTACCATCAACCACAATTGGAGGAGGAGGCAAAGAGGAGGGTACAGTGGGTTGAACATAAGGTTTTAATAGGGACTTGTGAAAAACATTATGGATCTTCCAGGTCTGAGGAAGATCAAGACGGTAGGCAACGGGATTGATGACGGACAAGATTTTGTAAGGCCCAATAAACTTAGGACCCAACTTCCAGGAGGGAACCTTTAATTTGATATTTCTAGTAGACAACCATACCAAATCACCAACATTTAGGTCTGGACCAGGCACACGTCTCTTATCCGCCACACGCTTATATCTCTCACTCATGCCCTTTAGATTATCCTGAATCTTTTGCCAAATAGATGACAAAGACGAGGAGAATCTCTCCTCATCAGGTTAACCAGAAGCCCCTTCTCCAGAGAATGTCCCAAACTGCGGATGAAACCCGTATGCCCCCAAAAATGGTGACTTATCAGAGGACTCCTGACGACGGTTATTTAAAGCAAACTCAGCAAGGGAGAGAAAAGAACACCAATCCTCCTGATTCTCCGCCACAAAACAACGCAGATAAGTCTCCAGATTCTGATTGACGCGCTCTGTCTGGCCATTCGACTGCGGGTGGAAAGCAGAAGAGAATGACAACCGAACCCCCAAGCGAGAACAGAAGGCCTTCCAGAATCTGGAAACAAACTGCGTGCCCCTATCAGCGACTATGTCTGAAGGGATACCATGCAGTTTGACAATGTGATCAATAAATGCCTGCGCCAGCGTTTTAGCATTGGGCAAGCCAGGAAAAGGAACAAAATGCGCCATTTTACTAAAACGGTCCACCACCACCAGAATCACTGTCTTCCCCGAGGAGCGAGGCAGGTCTGTAATGAAATCCATGGACAGATGTGTCCAAGGACGGGAAGGAATGGGTAACGGAAGGAGAGGACCCGATGGCCGTGAATGAGGGACTTTGGCACGAGCGCAGGTCTCGCAGGCTGCCACAAACCCCTCAACCGACTTACGAAGAGCCGGCCACCAGAATCTCTGAGCAATGAGATCCACTGTGGCTCTACCCCCCGGGTGCCCAGCAAGGACAGTATCTTGGTGCTCCTTAAAAACCTTGTGTTGTAAAGTGAGAGGCACAAACAACCTCCCAGGAGGACAAAGATCAGGAGCCTCTGCCTGGGCTGCCTGAACCTCTGCCTCCAATTCAGGATAAAGAGCAGACACAACCACCCCTTCACCCAAAATGGGACCCGGGTCTTCAAAGTTCCCCCCTCCCGGAAAACAATGTGACAGGGCATCCGCCTTCACATTCTTAACCCCAGGGCGGAACGTGACAACAAAATTAAACCTTGAAAACAACAAAGACCATCTGGCCTGTCTCGGGTTCAGACGCTTGGCCGATTCCAAGTAGGCCAGATTCTTATGGTCGGTAAACACGGTAATAGGGTGTCTGGCTCCCTCTAGCCAATGGCGCCATTCCTCAAAAACTAACTTGAGGCCAACAACTCCCTATCTCCCACATCGTAATTTCTCTCTGCGGAGGAGAGTTTCTTCGAGAAAAAGGCACACGGTCGCCATTTGGCAGGAGAGGGACCCTGAGACAAGACCGCACCCACACCCACCTCAGAAGCGTCCACCTCAACTATGAAGGGCAGAGAGATATCAGGTTGTACCAAGATAGGAGCGGAAGCAAAACTCTCCTTGATACTAGAAAAGGCCTTACGCGCCTCTACCGACCAGGCGGAAAAATCTACCCCCTTTCTAGTCATATCAGTGATTGGTTTAACAACAGAGGAATAATTCAAAATAAACTTCCTGTAATAATTGGCAAAACCCAAAAAACGCATCAGCGCCTTCTGATTCTCAGGAAGCTCCCACTCAAGCACAGCGCGGACCTTCTCGGGGTCCATGCGAAAACCAGAAGCGGAGAGAAGAAACCCCAGAAATTGAATTTCTGGAACCGCAAACACACATTTTTCCAGTTTAGCGTACAATTTATTCTCCCGCAGGATGAGCAAGACCTGACGTAGGTGGTCCTTTTAAGTTTTGAAATCAGGAGAAAAAATCAAAATGTCATCTAGATACACTAGTACAAATTTCCCCATTAAATGATAAAAAATGCTGTTCACAAAATGCTGAAAAACGGCTGGAGCATTCATCAAACCAAAAGGCATAACCAAATTCTCAAAATGGCCCTCGGGTATTCTCTGACCCTGACCAGGTTGTATGCCCCTCTTAAGTCCAACTTGGAAAAAACTTTAGCCCCAACAACCTGATTAAACAGGTCCGGGATCAGAGGAAGCGGATAAGGGTCACGAATTGTGATACTGTTCAGCTCCCTGAAATCCAGACATGGTCTTAAAGAACCATCTTTTTTCTTAACAAAGAAAAAACCAACGGCAACAGGTGACTTTGAGAGTCGTATGTGTCCCTTTCTCAGGCTCTCAGAGATATAAGCACGCATAGCGACCCTTTCAGGTTGGGAGAGATTTTATAAACGAGATTTAGGCAGCTTGGCGCCTGGGATGAGATTAATAGGGCAATCGTACTCCCTGTGAGGGGGCAACTCCTGAACACCACTCTCAGAAAACACATCCGAAAATTCAGAGAGAAAAGATGGTACAGTCTTAGTAGAAACCTCTGAAAGAGACATCGTGAGGCAATTCTCTCTGCAAAAGTCACTCCAACCATTTATTTGCCTCGCTTGCCAATCAATGGTGGGGTTATGTTTAGTGAGCCAGGGTAGCCCCAACACTAGAGTAGGCAACTCACTTAGGACGAAACATGACACATCCTCAACATGAGTATCACTCACAATCAAACGGATATTGTGAACTATGCCCTTTAACGATTTCTGAGAAAGTGGAGCGGAATCAATAGCAAAAACAGGTATATCCTTTCCCAAAGTGCATACCTGGAAACCATGTGTTATAGCAAATTGATTATCAATCAGATTGACAGCTGCTCCACTACCTACAAAAATCTCTCAAAAAATGTTATTGCTCTCTAGCGCCACCCTGGCAGGTAGGACAAAACGGGAACTACAAGCAAACGGAAAACATTCAATTTCCGCATCAACCTTGCCAATAGTAACAGATGGAACGTTTTTAGAGGATTTTTTTCTTTTTGTTTCTTTATTACTCTCAAAAAACTGCCTGAATCTCCTAGAGGGACAAACATTTGCCAAATGATTTATACCTCCACAACAAAAACAAACCCTCCTCTGAGAGCTGAATCTTCTATTATCAGAGGCAAGCAAACCCAGCTGCATGGGTTCCTGCTCAGAAGGGATTGAGAGAGACTGAGACCCCTGCGCACTGAATGAGACCGTCTGAGTATGACAGGAAGGAGTGATCTCTCCTCTCTCTCTAAGACGCCTGTCAATACGAACGGCCCGAGACATGGCAGACTCCAAAGAGATAGGTCTCTCATGAAAGGCAAATGCATCTTTCAATCCCTCTGAAAGACCATGGCAAAATTGACTTCGGAGAGCAGCATCATTCCAACCAGTATCAGCTGCCTATCTCCGAAATTCTGAACAGTATATCTCTGTGGAATGTTTACCCTGGCATAAAAGACGTAGTCTAGACTCAGCCAGAGCAATACGATCCGGATCATCATATATCTGACCCAAGGCAAAAAAACTCATCACCAGAGGAATGGGGAAGTAGGCGAAAAATGGAGTTTGCAAGCCTCTCTAAAACGAACAAAATTCTCACTACCCCCGAGAACGTATCCGGGAGCGAGATCTTAGGCTCAGAACAAACTCCATGAACGCAAGCTGAACCGGTCACCTGAAACTGATTTACAGTTTTACGGAGATCTGCTACCTCCAATGAAATACCCTGCATGCGTTCAGTCAAAAGTGAAACCTGATCCATGCTTGAGACGGTTTTGGCGGTTTATAATGTCACGGATGGTGTTACAGAAAACTAGAAGACACAAATGAAGACCCAACTGACTTGATCCAAAACTAAGGAACAGGAGGGTAAGCCCTGTAAGAGCCCTAGCTCTCTCCCTTACTGCTCAGCCTATGCAAAAATCACAATGGTAGAAAATTGCATACCCTTGTTCCTCGACTGTATGCACCTGAACACCCTATAATAGTGAGGGGACACGACCACCAGCTCCCTACACTTAATACGGAGGGAGTCAGGGTCACCTAGGATCAAGCCCACAGGCAAACAGAAATAAAGAAAACAGACTTATCTTGTGGATGCAGTAGTAACAGCTTCTAGCATCAGCACACTCCAGGAGGTTGTATAAACCGCAAAGTGATGCAGTATGGGAGAGGATTTAAAGGGATGCAATCAATGTAACTAGATGACAGCTGAGAGAGGGAAACGAGATGATAAAACAAAAGCAAAACAAGAGAACCTCAGGCAGGAGGTTCCGAAGAATGTCTGTCAGAGCTTCTCAAATGTCTGGCGATGACAAGTACCTGTGGTGACATCACAGGTCATGTGATGAGTTCTAAATGCAGTAGCTGAAAAGGACCTGGGATGATGTCACCATCATGTGACCAGTGCAGGAGAGGACAGCTCAGCAGTGAAAAGAAGTCCTGGGAACAGGCTGAGGTGAGGTCTGCTACATGAGGAGAGGTAAGGCTACTTTATTTGCTTCAGAGGATTCCGGCAGGCAGTTCCGTCGCCGGAACTGCCTGCCGGATCCGGCAATCCAGATGCAAACAGATGCTTTTGTCAGACGGATCTGACAAATGCATTGAAATACGAAAGGTCTGCGCAGATTTAAAGGTCAATGCACCACTAATACATTTCAATGGAAATTAATGCCGGATCCGGCATTCTGGCAAGTGTTCAGGATTTTTGGCTGGAGAGAAAAATGCAGCATGCTGCAGTATTTTCTCCGGCCAAAAAACGTAAGAGGGACTGAACTGATGCATCCTGATGCATACTGAACGGAATCCTCTCCATTCAGAATGCATTAGGATAAAACTGATCAGTTTGTTTCTGGTATTGAGCCCTAGGACGGAACTCAATACCGGAAAAGAAAAACGCTAGTGTGAAAGTACCCTGAGTGAAGATTACTCAGTATGAGAGGCAGAGCAATGTTGGGAGTTGTAGTTATTTAACTGGGACTGTATGTTAGGGCTGAAGGGAGGGAAGTTATTTACATTAGACAGTGAGGTGGAGTCATGTTAATTACATGGGACTGAAATTTGGAAGTGGCTGGGGTAGGGTGATGTTATTTACATTGGACTGTATGTTGGGGGGGTAATGTTATTTATATGGGACTGCATGTTGAAGGCAGCTATGGGAGGGAGTGATATTATTTACATTGGACTAACTGTTAAGGGGTAATGTTATTTACATGGGACTGCATGTTGGAGGTGGATGGGGAGAGCGTGATTTTATTTACATGGGACTGTATGTTGAAGGGGTCTGGGGGAGGGAGTGATGTTGTTTATATGGGACTGAATATTGAGGTGGTAATGTTATTTACATGGGACTGTATGTTGACGGTGGCTGTGGAAGGGGTGATGTTATTTACATGGGACTGTATATTGGAAGGGACAGGAGAGATGGTGTGATGTTATTTACATAGGACTGTTCTTTTAGGGGGCTGTAGATAGAGCAGGATGTTATTTACATGGGACAGTATATTGGAGGGGTCTGGAGGGATGGTGTGATGATATTTATATGGGACTTTATGGCGAAGGGAGGGAAATAGTGTTATTTACATGGGACTGTATGGCGGAGGTGCTGGGGAATTATAATTTCTGAGGACACTAAATGGAGAAATATAACTACAGGGTGCACTGCAGGCAGCATTATAAATACTTGGGTGCTTCAGGGCGAGCATTATAACAGTAGGGGGCGATATAAATACTGGGGGCACTGTGGGGGCATTTTAAATCCAGGGGACATTAGGTGTTCTTATTACTACTGGGGGCTCTATAGGAGAGACTTATACTGTAGTTCCACCTTATTTCTACTAAGAGCACTATGGGGGTCCTTTATTACTACTGAAGGTCTGTAGAGAGCTTTATTACCACTGGGGGGACAATATGGGGCCTTATTTCTACTGGGGGCTCTGTGAGGGTTTTATTAATACTGGAAGGCTCTTCTACTAATGGAGGCACTCTCGGGGAGTGTTATCATGGTTGGGGGCACTGTAGGGGGGCAGTATTACTAATTAAGGCATTCTAGAAGGGAATTACTGTTGGTGGGACTATGAGGAGTACTGTTACTATGGGGGGCACTCATTTTTCTTCAGGATAGTATTTGGGGGTACAGAAAAGTAAAGAAGCTAAGATGTCCGTGTGTCACACTCTGCAGAGACAAGGCGGCTGAGAGAAGTGTCCAGAACAAATGGAGAAGATGACGACAGAGAAGATGTACATCAGAGGAGACGTCACCTGTAAGGCCCTGGACCTGAGAGGTATGTGCTGCTGTATAGCAAGTACAGCAAAATGTCTTCAGTGCTAGTGTTTGCTGGGGAGGGGGGAAGAAGCAGTTGTTCAACTTAGAGAATTGTGCCATATGCATTGGTGCTTGGGCCCCGGATCTTTTGAGACCCTAGCAACGCTCCTGGTTGTCACATGTGTTATGCTTTTTCATATTACAAAGCTTCCAAAATTGTTCAAAAAAACTGTGGTGTGTTGGGACTATGCCTCCAATAATTATGCGTTAATGTCTGCTCGCATTAAGACAACTACGAATGTTAATTATAAGAAGAAAGAATGGCGTGTTCTGTACAAGCATCCAAAAATGAGGCCTTGACTGGGCCAGCCTGTATTTATACAAGGAAATTTCCCAAAAAAGGCTGAGGTATTAATTGTCTGATGAAAGATTGGCTTGTTCTGAATGAGCCTGGAAAATTGTTCCCCCTTTTAATTAGGAGGAGCAGCACTACAGTGTGGAGTTGGAAAGGGTGGGGTAATTGTGGCATGTTGCTGCAATAGTAGCGGCAGCAGTAGCAGTCTAGCATAGAACAGACAAGGCAGTAGTTGTGTGTAGTAATAGATGTGTGTAGTAGTAGTGGTGGTAACCGTGTAGCAGTGTGTAGTGATGGTAGTGGCAGTAGGGGATTAGCAGCAGATAATGTCATCAGTAGCAACCATACGGTGCCAAACATGATGGTAACACAGTGGCATGATGGCGACAGCAGCTGCAGCCATACAATAAAGAACATGATGGTAGGCAGACAGACAGTGGCAAGATGGGGCACTGTCAGCAAGGGCAAATCTATTCATCTTCCTCAGCTGGAAGAGTGTGAGAATCCTGATGGATCCATGCCTCGTTCATTTTGATAAAAGTGATGTTTTGTACACTGCCAAAGGACAACTTGGTCTGTTTGGGTGTCACAACACCCCCTGCCACACTGAAAACCCTATCTGAGATGACATTGGAGGCTGGGCAAGAAAGAATAGATAAATCATACGTTAGCAACCTTCGGAACTTCAGCTGTTGTGAAACTACAATTCCCAGCATGCTCCATTCATTTCTATGAGAGTTCTGCGAAGGGAAAACAAATATGCCTGCTGGGAGTTATAGTTTCACAACAGCTGGAGTGCCAGAGGTTGCCTACCCCTCAGATAGAGCATACTGGGCACTATTCCTGCATGCCCAGAAGCCCATGGGGTCTGTGAACACTGTATGCACCTGGGAAAGGCCAGAGTCCAGGTAGGACTGTGAGGGGGAGTTGATGTGGTAGGTCTCCATTTGCTTATTTGCTTCAGCCTGGTGTGGCACATTCAAAAATTTCTCCATCATATTGATGATAACAAACTGGCTGCTGCGGCTTCTGTTGCTTGTGGTAGTGGAGACAGGGAGGTGGATGACACTGGGGGGATGGGCCTCATACATATGTCTGCTGACTGAAAGCAGCGACAAGCTGAGTACACAGTGTATGCCTTTTAAAATAGCTTCAGTACTCAATAGGCTTTACTGATGAGCTGCCACTGCCTGACCTTGAAACAACACATGCTCTCTGCAAGGTGGTCTGGTGTATGACAAAATCATTCACAGCTTAAGGCTACTTTCACACTAGCGTTCGGCTGTCCGCTCGTGAGCTCCGTTTGAAGGGGCTCACGAGCGGACCCGAACGCTTCCGTCCAGCCCTGATGCAGTCTGAATGGATGCGGATCCGCTCAGACTGCATCAGTCTGGCGGCGTTCAGCCTCCGCTCCGCTCAGCAGGCGGACACCTGAACGCTGCTTGCAGTGTTCGGGTGTCCGCCTGGCCGTGCGGAGTCGTGCGGATCCGTCCAGACTTACAATGTAAGTCAATGGGGACGGATCCGTTTGAAGATGCCACAATATGGCTCAATCTTCAAGCGGATCCGTCCCCCATTGACTTTCAATGTAAAAGACTGGACGGATCCGCTCAGGCTAATTTCACACTTAGCTTTTTTTTGCCAATTTAATGCAGACAGATGCGTTCTGAACGGAGCCTCCGTCTGCATTAATATGATCGGATCCGTTCAGAACGGATCCGATCGAACGCTAGTGTGAAAGTAGCCTTACATGGCTTATACACATGCTCTCACAAGTGGAATTCCAGTGAGTTGGAATGTTGTGGATCAAGTCAGGAGGGTGTTCCTTGCCATATAAGAATAGCTGAAATGAGAGGACATTCTCCTGGACAATGGCAGCACCTTCCACAAACCAGTGGCCCTTGTCACTGAACACCTTGCTCAGTTGGTGTTGGCGGGGAGATATCCAGCAGGATGTTTGCTGCTGGATGTTCTTTAGCAACTTATTTGTTCTGAGGATACTCTCGCCCAAGCTCTAACACCATATGGCAATACTTTAGATGTGATAGGAGGGAGTAAGAGTGATGCGCTGCCTTGCTGCTGTTGTGTATGGGAGGATGTCCATGGAGGAGGAAGTGGATAAGTAACTGGTGTGGGAACCAGATCAACACAGATGTGAATAGGTCTTGGCCTTGTTGCTGGAGTGCCACCTCGCCATGAAAAAAGGGCCGTGAAAAACATGTACTGGCCTGCCCATAACAGCTGTTCCAGGTGTCCACTGTGGCATGCAGCTTGCTGCACTGTGAGAATTGTGAGGAGCAGCCCACATTCTCGGTAACGTGACTGTACAAGACAGGAGTGGCATTTTGGAGAAATGCTGCTATCTAAGTATCTTCCAGCTGTGCTAAGCGCACACCATCAGCTCCCTAAAGGCAGCAGACTCTACTAAGTGGTGCAGCAGAGACTGCACTGCCAGCAATGTGGCCAGGTGGGAGTTAAATATGCACACCAGCTGATTTCTGGAAATATATAGTTGTTTCCTGGCCATGTATTCCATTATCGATGACTGATAGAGCGGAGGAAGAGGAGTAGTCTGAGCGGGAGAAGCAGTAAGTGATGATGAGGATGACAAAGTAACTGTACTGCACATGGCCTGGTTGCCACAAAAGAGTAAGGGGGAAGGAGAATACTCTTCTTGCACTAGCTGTTGGCCACTTCTATTTTCCCACAGTAACCAGCAATGCAGTATTATGTGCTGCGATAGAGTTGTGGTGCCTATGTCTGTTTTTGAATGCCCACAGCTTGTTTTCACCCTGCAGATCTTACACATGGCTATGCTTTCATCTTCTGGCAGTGTGGAGAAAAAGTGCCAGACAAGCAAACTCCAAAGAGACCAAGTGGCAGCCGAGTTTGGCTTAGGTGTGGCACATTTTGTGTCTGCTCCACAGTATCAACTGCATCACCAGTTTCCAAAGCAGATTTGACCCTGCAGACTTTGGTCATACATTGCCACTGCTCTTTATTAGTGTTGATCAAGCATGCTTGGACGAACACCGCATGTGCTTGAGCTCGATGCTTGATTCAGTATATTTAAATGTAATTTAGCATCTATTTCTGAAAAGTTTCTGCTGGGATTTGAACTCCCAGCCCGTATCCACTCAGCTGTAAAGCTGAATGCTAAACCGTGTTAGAAAAACCTCATAGTAGTTTCTAATGTAATGAGTATTCCTATTCAGTAGAAGACTTATTTTATATTTTTGTGCTTTGTGCAGGTTAACATGTAGCTCTGTAGTGTAGTGGTTAACTTCCTTTCCTCTAATGTACAAGGTTGGGAGTTAAAATCCTGGCAGATTTTTTATATATATATATATATATATATATATATATATATGTTTTTATCCATAATATATTAAGATATATTATTACATATTTAGAGTACATAATATATTATAATATATGTAAATATATTATGGCTAAAAACATCAGTAGTATTTTCCCACATATAATTTAATTTTTTATTTTTTTTAGTAATTACACATTTATTTTGTGCCATACATTTTTTACAATTACCCAAAAAATATTAAATGCAATCTCTGTTTCGGCCAGGGTTCAAACTCCCAACCTTGTACATTAGAGGTAAGGATGTTAACCACTACACTATAGAGTGACATGTTATCCTGCACAGAAATATAAAATAAGTCTTTTGCTGAATAGAAATACTCAAAACATCAGAAACTGCTATGAGGTTTTTCTGACACAGTTTAGCGTTCAGCTTTATAGCTGAGTGGATAAGGTCCTTGCCTCTAATGTACAACATTGGGAGTTTGAATCCTTTCAGAAATAGAGATTAAATGTCTATATTTTTTTAGTAATTGTAAAAAATGTATGGCACAAATTAATGTGTAATTAGTAAAAAAATAAATAAATATATATATATATATATATATATATATATATACAGTACAGACCAAAAGTTTGGACACACCTTCTCATTCAAAGAGTTTTCTTTATTTTCATGACTATAGAAATTGTAGATTCACACTGAAGGCATCAAAACTATGAATTAACACATGTGGAATTATATACATAACAAAAAAGTGTGAAACAACTGAAAATATGTCATATTCTAGGTTCTTCAAAGTAGCCACCTTTTGCTTTGATTACTGCTTTGCACACTCTTGGCATTCTCTTGATGAGCTTCAAGAGGTAGTCACCTGAAATGGTTTTCACTTCACAGGTGTGCCCTGTCAGGTTTAATAAGTGGGATTTCTTGCCTTATAAATGGGGTTGGGACCATCAGTTGCATTGTGGAGAAGTCAGGTGGATACACAGCTGATAGTCCTACTGAATAGACTGTTAGAATTTGTATTAGGCCTCATGCACACGACAGTTTTTTTTCACGGCCCGCAAAAACAGGGTCCGTGGGTCCGTGATCCGTGACCGTTTTTTCGTCCGTGGGTCTTCCTTGATTTTTGGAGGATCCACGGACATGAAAAAAAAGTCGTTTTGGTGTCCGCCTGGCCGTGCGGAGCCAAACGGATCCGTCCTGAATTACAATGCAAGTCAATGGGGACGGATCCGTTTGATGTTGACACAATATGGTGCCATTTCAAACGGATCTGTCCCCATTGACTTTCAATGTAAAGTCTGGAGTTCTTTTATACCATCGGATTGGAGTTTTCTCCAATCCGATGGTATATTTTAACTTGAAGCGTCCCCATCACCATGGGAACGCCTCTATGTTAGAATATACTGTCGGATATGAGCTACTTCGTGAACCTCAGATCCGACAGTATATTCTAACACAGAGGCGTTCCCATGGTGATGGGGACGCTTCAGGTTAGAATACACTACAAACTTTGTACAAGACTGCCCCCTGCTGCCTGGCAGCACCCGATCTCTTACTGGGGGATATGATAGCACAATTAACCCCTTTAGGTGCGGCACCTAAAGGGGTTAATTGTACTATCATATTCCCCTGTAAGAGATCAGGGCTGCCAGGCAGCAGGGGGCA
This sequence comes from Bufo gargarizans, assembly GCF_014858855.1. Classification (NCBI taxonomy): domain Eukaryota; kingdom Metazoa; phylum Chordata; class Amphibia; order Anura; family Bufonidae; genus Bufo; species Bufo gargarizans. The sequence goes on from NC_058083.1 coordinate 105,095,432, forward strand.
GCCCCCCCTCCCCAGTTTGAATATCGTTGGTGGCACAGTGTGCCCCCACCATCGCCCCCCCCTCCCTCCCTCTATTGTATTAAATCGTTGGTGGCACAGTGTGCCAACCACCATCGGCCCCCCTCCCTCCCTCTATTGTATTAAATCGTTGGTGGCACAGTGTGCCAACCACCATCGGCCCCCCCCCTCCCTCCCTCTATTGTATTAAATCGTTGGTGGCACAGTGTGCCAACCACCATCGGCCCCCCTCCCTCCCTCTATTGTATTAAATCGTTGGTGGCACAGTGTGCCAACCACCATCGCCCCCCCCTCCCTCTATAGCAGTAACATTGGTGGCAGTGTGCGGTCTCAACAGTAGAAGATTCATACTTACCTGCTTGCTGCTGCGATGTCTGTGTCCGGCCGGGAGCTCCTCCTACTGGTAAGTGAAAGGTCTGTGCGGCGCATTGCTAAAGAACTGTCACTTACCAGTAGGAGGAGCTCCCGGCCGGACACAGACATCGCAGCTCCCAGGTAAGTAAGAATCTTCTGCCACCAACGATTTAATACAATAGAGGGAGGGAGGGGGGCCGATGGTGGTTGGCACACTGTGCCACCAACGATTTAATACAATAGAGGGAGGGAGGGGGGCCGATGGTGGTTGGCACACTGTGCCACCAACGGTTTAATACAATAGAGGGAGGGAGGGGGGGCGATGGTGGGGGCACACTGTGCCACCAACGATATTCAAACTGGGGAGGGGGGGGTCTGCCCCCTGCTGCCTGGCAGCCCTGATCTCTTACAGGGGAATATGATAGTACAATTAACCCCTTTAGGTGACGCACCTGAAGGGGTTAATTGTGCTATCATATCCCCCTGTAAGAGATCGGGTGCTGCCAGGCAGCAGGGGGCAGTCTTGTACAAAGTTTGCAGTGTATTCTAACTAGAAGCGTCCCCATCACCATGGGAACGCTTCTGTGTTAGAATATACTGTCGGAAATGAGTTTTCACGAAGTGAAAACTTAGATCAGAAAAAGCTTTTATACAGACGGATCTTTGGATCCGTCTGTATGAAAGCAACCTACGGCCACGGATCACGGACACGGATGCCAATCTTGTGTGCATCCGTGTTCTTTCACGGACCCATTGACTTGAATGGGTCCGTGAACCGTTGTCCGTCAAAAAAATAGGACAGGTCATATTTTTTTGACGGACAGGATACACGGATCACGGCCTCGGCTGCAAAACGGTGCATTTTCCGATTTTTCCACGGACCCATTGAAAGTCAATGGGTCCGCGAAAAAAAACGGAAAACGGCACAACGGCCACGGATGCACACAACGGTCGTGTGCATGAGGCCTTATGGCAAGAAAAAAGCAGCTAAGTGAAGAGAAAACGAGTGGCCATCATTACTTTAAGAAATGAAGGTCAGTCAGTCCAAAAAATTGGGAAAACTTTGAAAGTGTCCCCAAGTGCAGTCACAAAAACCATCAAGCGCTACTAGTGTTAAGCGCGAATATTCGAATTGCAATTTTTTTCTCGAATATCGCAAATTCGAGAATTCGCTGAATATTTCGAATATAATGCTATATATTTGCTATATCGAATATTCGTAAATTTTAAACATCTGAAAAAACATGATCCCTCACTGCTTCTTGCTTGTGGGCCAATGAGTCATTGGCCCACAAATAAGATTATACCACTATATTAGCTAAATCGATCGATTCTAAATAATTTTTCGAATATTCGCTATATTGCAAGAAGCAGGGTGGAATCGATCTTGTTATTCGAATTCCCGATTTTTACCTGAAAATCGGGAATGTTATGAATGATCGCGTGAGGAATCGATCTTATGAGTGACGTAATCGTGTCACGTGACATGTGCCCTGGTTTCGGTTTCGGTTTTGCATTGCTTCCAGTGGAGTTTGGATTGCATTCTGTCTTAAAATCGGCGATCAAAAATGGGCAAAATTCGATTTTAAAAGGAAGAAGAAGAAATTCTTCTCACTGTAAGTTATATTGTATTACAGCACTGTATTTTATTTCATATTGCATGCATGTCAGAACAATATTTAGCATTAGCAACACTCGATCTATATTTAAGGCTACTTTCACACTTGCGTTCGGAGCGGATCCGTCTGGTGTCTGCACAAAGGATCCGCTCCTATTATGCAAACTATGGTATCCGTTCAGAACGGATCCGTCTGCATTATATTTCAGAAAAAAATCTAAGTCTGAAAGTTAGTCAGACGGATCCATCCAGACTTTACATTGAAAGTCAATGGGGGACGGATCCGTTTGAAATTGCACCATATTGTGTCAATGTCAAACGGATCCGTCCCCATTGACTTACATTGTAAGTCTGGACGGATCCGTTTGGCTCTGCACGGCCAGGCAGACACCCGAACGCTACAAGCTGCGTTCGGGTGTCCACCTGCTGAGCGGAACAAAGGCCAAACGGTGCCAGACTGAGGCATTCTGAGCGGATCCGCATCCACTCAGAATGCATTGGGGCAGTACGGATGCGTTCGGGGCCGCTTGTGAGAGCCTTCAAACGGAACTCACAAGCTGAACCCCGAACGCAAGTGTGAAAGTAGCCTAAATTATTTATATGTAGATTGAGTGTTGCTAAATACTCGTGTATGCAAATTAATTTTTTTCCTCCGCCGCCCGCCTGCCCCCCCAGTAGCAGATACTACTGATTGGTGCACTGAGTATTCTTGTTACTTTGCAGCACTATGTCAGTAGCATGTATGTATGGACAACAGATAATGATGCACATAGCACGTCCGTTTTCCTGCCATGCAATATATACCACACACTATATACCATACACACAATATATATAGATTTAAATTTATGTCCATGATCTTTTTTTTGGTCAGACCGCCAGTATTTGCTGGTTCATTTAGCATTACCCAACGTGCACCACGGGGATGCAAACCAGAAGTACACCCAATACCGTACCGTCACTTAACTAGACAGGTACATCGCAGCTTAGCTGGCCATTATCTGATTGCTCAGACCTCATATACATATAATCGCAATACAATCCGATCTTATATCGGTAACTTTAAATCTAATATTTCCCCTTTAAAGACGTAACCACTTTTCGATTATTTTTTTGTGGATATTTCTTTGAATATTTGTATAATAAAAAAATTGTGATTATATACTTTCATCTTTATCCTTCAGCACTTTCTGGAGCAGGGATACCCTTGGACCAGCAAAAGGGTCGAAAAACTGGCCATCATACGGTCTGTCTGAACCAAATTAAAATTTAAAACCGGGCTATGGCACGACCACAAAGCCATTCAAAAAAAGTATTGTGACCTGAAGCGCCTACACCCAGAACAGGTCTATGAGTACAGTCGGCGATTACGCCCAGGTACAATGCTTACATGATTTTTGTATTTCTCTCTACAACACTCAGTAATGTATACATTCAGTTATGCTGCTAAGGCTACTTTCACACTTGCGTTCAGGGTTCCGCTTGTGAGTTCTGTTTGAAGGCTCTCACAAGCGGCCCCGAACGGATCCGTCCAGCCCTAATGCATTCTGAGTAGATAAGGATCCGCTAAGAATGCATCAGTATGGCTCAGTTTCGCCTCCATTCCGCTCAGCAGGCGGACACCCGAACGCAGCTTGCAGCGTTCGGGTGTCCGCCTGGCCGTGCGGAGCCAAAAGGATCCGTCCAGACTTACAATGTAAGTCAAATGGGACGGATCCGTTTGTCGTTGACACAATATGGTGAAATTTCAAACGGATCCGTTCCCCATTGACTTTCAATGCAAAGTCTGACTAACAATTAGACTTAGATTTTTTTCTGAAATATAATGAAAACGGATCCGTTCTGAATGGATACCATCGTTTGCATTATAGGAGCGGATCCGTCTGTGCAGAGACCAGACGGATCCGCTCCGAACGCGAGTGTGAAAGTAGCCTAACACACAACCTCTTAACTCAAATTTCTTAACTCATCAGGTAATCTTGAAACACAAGGTATTTTTAAAATATCTTAATGTAGTTAATTGCATTAAGTTTACACAACAAGTCTCATAAAGCATGTGTGTTACCTCTACTACATCCGTGTTTCATCCCTTTTCAAATGATTACTTAATACCTGTTGTGACATATACAAAATCTTCTGGTTTCATCATACATCTCTACCTCGCTGAGCTTGTATACTGTATATATTGTATACACACAGCCCGGTACTGATATATGATGTCACCAGATGATTTCATACGTTTCACACGTTTATATCTACATAAACCGCAAACATCATTCAGCATTCTGGTCAACGTCCCCGACCATTACATACATCCCCCACTTAATTTGCATGGGATTCAAGATTTTACATATATATATATATATATATATATATATATGTATATAACACAGAAAAAACTGCGGCACTCCTTGAAGTAGAAAAATGTGCAATTTATTCACACATGTCAGCAGAGACAACGTTTCGGTTCTCTCCCAGAACCTTTTTCAAGTCACTTGACTTGAAAAAGGTTCTGGGAGAGAACCGAAACGTTGTCTCTGCTGACATGTGTGAATAAATTGCACATTTTTCTACTTCAAGGAGTGCCGCAGTTTTTTCTGTGTTATATTGCTGGTCCTGGATCGAGGGATCACTGCGGGCACCATTACAGCTTCAGCTGCATACTAAGGAGTGCTGCCTGACCTTTTGTTATGGATATATATGTATATATATATATGTATGTATATGTGTATGTTCCGCAAAAACTCAAAAACGCAACCATCGATTTAAACAAAACTTGGAATACACATCCCTTGCTACCTGGAAAGAAATCTTGCAGGGTCTCGGCTCTCTACGACGTACACAAGATATTCCCAAAAAATGACCTGTATTATCCAATACAAGCCTGCCAGCCTTTCTCTTAAATCCCAACTGCCAATTGACAGGAGCTGTGGAGTTCACAGTTAAAGGGGCGTTTACCGTGAAAGTCACTGTGTATTAGGGCCGGTCACAATCAAAGTCACTGTTAAAGGGGCGGTCACCGTCAAAGTGACACTTAAAGGGGAGACTTTAAAGGGAACCTGTCACCTGGATTTTGGGTATAGAGCTGAGGACATGGGTTGCTAGATGACCACTAGCACATCCGCAATACCCAGTCCCCATAGCTCTGTGTGCTTTTATTGTGTAAAAAAAAACGATTTGATACATATGCAAATTAACCTGAGATGAGTCAGAGCTTGAAAATATGACTCTTCTCTAGTCACACAAGTAAGATATGACTCTTTTATGTTAATTTGAATATGTATCATATAGTTTTTTTTCACACAATAAAAGCACACAGAGCCTTGGGAACTGGGTATTGCGGATGTGCTAGTGGCCATCTAGCAACCCATGTCCTCAGCTCTATACCCAAAATCCTGGTGACAGGTTCCCTTTAAGCCTCCTTCTAATTATAAAGTTACCTTGACTAGAGTTGAGCGAACACCTGGATGTTCGGGTTCGAGAAGTTCGGCCGAACTTCCCGAAAATGTTCGGGTTCGGGATCCGAACCCGATCCGAACTTCGTCCCGAACCCGAACCCCATTGAAGTCAATGGGGACCCGAACTTTTCGGCACTAAAACGGCTGTAAAACAGCCCAGGAAAGGGCTAGAGGGCTGCAAAAGGCAGCAACATGTAGGTAAATCCCCTGCAAACAAATGTGGATAGGGAAATGAATAAAAATAAAAATTAAATAAATAAAAATTAACCAAAATCAATTGGAGAGAGGTCCCATATCAGAGAATCTGGCTTACCGTCACCCACCACTGGAACAGTCCATTCTCAGATATTTAGGCCCCGGCACCCAGGCAGAGGAGAGAGGTCCCGTAACAGACAATCTGGCTTCATGTCAGCAGAGAATCAGTCTTCATGTCATAGCAGAGAATCAGGCTTCACGTCACCCACCACTGCAACAGTCCATTTTCATAAATTTAGGCCCAGCACCCAGGCAGAGGAGAGAGGTCCCGTAACAGACAATCTGGCTTCATGTCAGCAGAGAATCAGTCTTCATGTCATAGCAGAGAATCAGGCTTCACGTCACCCACCACTGCAACAGTCCATTTTCATAAATTTAGGCCCAGCACCCAGGCAGAGGAGAGAGGTCCCGTAACAGACAATCTGGCTTCATGTCAGCAGAGAATTAGTCTGCATGTCATAGCAGAGAATGAGGCTTCACGTCAGCCACCACTGCAACAGTCCATTGGCATATATTTAGGCCCAGCACACAGGCAGAGGAGAGAGGTCCCGTAACAGAGGATCTGGCTTCATGTCAGCAGAGAATTAGTCTGCATGTCATAGCAGAGAATGAGGCTTCACGTCAGCCACCACTGCAACAGTCCATTGGCATATATTTAGGCCCAGCACACAGGCAGAGGAGAGAGGTCCCGTAACAGAGGATCTGGCTTCATGTCAGCAGAGAATCAGTCTGCATGTCATAGCAGAAAATCATGCTTCACGTGACCCAACATTGGAACAGTCCATTGGCATATATTTAGGCCCCGGCACCCAGACAGAGGAGAGGTTCATTCAACTTTGGGTAGCCTCGCAATATAATGGTAAAATGAAAATAAAAATAGGATTGAATGAGAAAGTGCCCTGGAGTCCAATAATATATGGTTAAGGGGAGGTAGTTAATGTCTAATCTGGACAAGGGACGGACAGGTCCTGTGGGATCCATGCCTGGTTCATTTTTATGAACGTCAGCTTGTCCACATTGGCTGTAGACAGGCGGCTGCGTTTGTCTGTAATGACGCCCCCTGCCGTGCTGAATACACCTTCAGACAAAACGCTGGCCACCGGGCAGGCCAGCACCTCCAAGGCATAAAAGGCTAGCTCTGGCCACGTGGACAATTTAGAGACCCAGAAGTTGAATGGGGCCGAACCATCAGTCAGTACGTGGAGGGGTGTGCACACGTACTGTTCCACCATGTTAGTGAAATGTTGCCTCCTGCTAACACGTTGCGTATCAGGTGGTGGTGCAGTTAGCTGTGGCGTGTTGACAAAACTTTTCCACATCTCTGCCATGCTAACCCTGCCCTCAGAGGAGCTGGCCGTGACACTGCTGCCTTGGCGACCTCTTGCTCCTCCTCTGCCTTGGCCTTGGGCTTCCACTTGTTCCCCTTTGACATTTGTGAATGCTCTCAGTAGCGCGTCTACCAACGTGCGCTTGTACTCGCGCATCTTCCTATCACGCTCCAGCGCAGGAAGTAAGGTGGGCACATTGTCTTTGTAGCGTGGATCCAGCAGGGTGGCAACCCAGTAGTCCGCACACGTTAAAATGTGGGCAACTCTGCTGTCGTTGCGCAGGCACTGCAGCATGTAGTCGCTCATGTGTGCCAGGCTGCCCAGGGGTAAGGACAAGCTGTCCTCTGTGGGAGGCGTATCGTCATCGTCCTGCCTTTCCCCCCAGCCACGCACCAGTAATGGACCCGAGCTGCGTTGGGTGCCACCTCGCTGTGACCATGCTTCATCCTCATCCTCCTCCACCTCCTCCTCATCCTCGTCCTCCTCGTCCTCCAGTAGTGGGCCCTGGCTGGCCACATTTGTACCTGGCCTCTGCTGTTGCCAAAAACCTCCCTCTGAGTTACTTCGAAGAGACTGGCCTGAAAGTGCTAAAAATGACCCCTCTTCCTCCTCCTCCTCCTGGGCCACCTCCTCTTCCATCATCGCCCTAAGTGTTTTCTCAAGGAGACATAGAAGTGGTATTGTAACGCTGATAACGGCGTCATCGCCACTGGCCATGTTGGTGGAGTACTCGAAACAGTGCAACAGGGCACACAGGTCTCGCATGGAGGCCCAGTCATTGGTGGTGAAGTGGTGCTGTTCTGTAGTGCGACTGACCCGTGCGTGCTGCAGCTGAAACTCCACTATGGCCTGCTGCTGCTCGCACAGTCTGTCCAGCATGTGCAAGGTGGAGTTCCACCTGGTGGGCACGTCGCATATGAGGCGGTGAGCGGGAAGGCCGAAGTTACGCTGTAGCGCAGACAGGCGAGCAGCAGCAGGATGTGAACGCCGGAAGCGCGAACAGACGGCCCGCACTTTATGCAGCAGCTCTGACATGTCGGGGTAGTTGTGTATGAACTTCTGCACCACCAAATTCAGCACATGCGCCAAGCAAGGGATGTGCGTCAAATTGGCTAGTCCCAGAGCTGCAACGAGATTTCGCCCATTATCACACACCACCAGGCCGGGCTTGAGGCTCACCGGCAGCAACCACTCGTCGGTCTGTTGTTCTATACCCCGCCACAACTCCTGTGCGGTGTGGGGCCTGTCCCCCAAACATATGAGTTTCAGAATGGCCTGCTGACGTTTACCCCGGGCTGTGCTGAAGTTGGTGGTGAAGGTGTGTGGCTGACTGGATGAGCAGGTGGAAGAAGAGGAGGAGGAAGCTGAGAAGGAGGAGGTGGCAACAGGAGGCAAAGAATGTTGCCCTGCGATCCTTGGCGGCGGAAGGACGTGCGCCAAACAGCTCTCCGCCTGGGGCCCAGCTGCCACTACATTTACCCAGTGTGCAGTTAGGGAGATATAGCGTCCCTGGCCGTGCTTACTGGTCCACGTATCTGTGGTTAGGTGGACCTTGCTACAGATGGCGTTGCGCAGTGCACACTTGATTTTATCGGATACTTGGTTGTGCAGGGAAGGCACGGCTCTCTTGGAGAAGTAGTGGCGGCTGGGAACAGCATACTGTGGGACAGCAAGCGACATGAGCTGTTTGAAGCTGTCTGTGTCCACCAGCCTAAATGACAGCATTTCATAGGCCAGTAGTTTAGAAATGCTGGCATTCAGGGCAATGGATCGAGGGTGGCTAGGTGGGAATTTACGCTTTCTCTCAAATGTTTGTGAGATGGAGAGCTGAACGCTGCCGTGTGACATGGTTGAGACGCTTGGTGACGGAGGTGGTGGTGGTGGTGTTGGTGGTACATCCCCTGTTTGCTGGGCGGCAGGTGCCAACGTTCCTCCAGAGGCGGAGGAAGAGGCCGAGGCGGCAGCAGCAGAAGAGGCCGAGGCGGCAGCAGCAGAAGAGGTAGCAGGGGGAGCCTGAGTGACTTCCTTGTTTTTAAGGTGTTTACTCCACTGCAGTTCATGCTTTGCATGCAGGTGCCTGGTCATGCAGGTTGTGCTCAGGTTCAGAACGTTAATGCCTCGCTTCAGGCTCTGATGGCACAGCGTGCAAACCACTCGGGTCTTGTCGTCAGCACATTGTTTGAAGAAGTGCCATGCCAGGGAACTCCTTGAAGCTGCCTTTGGGGTGCTCGGTCCCAGATGGCGGCGGTCAGTAGCAGGCGGAGTCTCTTGGCGGCGGGTGTTCTGCTTTTGCCCACTGCTCCCTCTTTTGCTACGCTGTTGGCTCGGTCTCACCACTGCCTCTTCCTCCAAACTGTGAAAGTCAGTGGCACGACCTTCATTCCATGTGGGGTCTAGGACCTCATCGTCCCCTGCATCGTCTTCCACCCAGTCTTGATCCCTGACCTCCTGTTCAGTCTGCACACTGCAGAAAGACGCAGCAGTTGGCACCTGTGTTTCGTCATCATCAGAGACATGCTGAGGTGGTATTCCCATGTCCTCATCATCAGGAAACATAAGTGGTTGTGCGTCAGTGCATTCTATGTCTTTCACCGCTGGGGAAGGGCTAGGTGGATGCCCTTGGGAAACCCTGCCAGCGGAGTCTTCAAACAGCATAAGAGACTGCTGCATAACTTGAGGCTGAGACAGTTTCCCTGGTATGCATGGGGGTGATGTGACAGACTGATGGGGTTGGTTTTCAGGCGCCATCTGTGCGCTTTCTGCAGAAGACTGGGTGGGAGATAATGTGAACGTGCTGGATCCACTGTCGGCCACCCAATTGACTAATGCCTGTACCTGCTCAGGCCTTACCATCCTTAGAACGGCATTGGGCCCCACCATATATCGCTGTAAATTCTGGCGGCTACTGGGACCTGAGGTAGTTGGTACACTAGGACGTGTGGATGTGGCAGAACGGCCACGTCCTCTCCCAGCACCAGAGGGTCCACTAACACCACCACGACCATGTCCACGTCCGCGTCCCTTACTAGATGTTTTCCTCATTGTTATGGTTCACCACAACAACAAAAATATTATTTGGCCCAATGTATTGTATTCAAATTCAGCGGGATATAAATTCGAGGCCTACTATTTAGGCGCTGGGTGACGGGTATGGATTTAGTGACAGAATTAGACTTGGAAATGCACAGTAGCGTGTGTGTGAAGTTATTCTGAATGACCCTATGTGCACCTTGAATATTATATACCCTTTTAGGGATAGATTTCAAATAGCTCTGATATAGCAGAAACCACTATATTATGAAATTGCTAAATTGGGAATTGTATTTCAACCCAGAACAAAAAATGTGCTTTGACGGACACTAAATAACTTGCCCAGCCACAACAGTACAGCGGTAACGACAGATGTAGCGGGATATAAATTTGAGGCCTAGTATTTAGGCGCTGGGTGACCGGTATGGATTTACTAACAGAATTAGACTTGGAAATGCACAGTAGCGTGTGTGTGAAGTTATTCTGAATGACCCTATGTGCACCTTGAATATTATATACCCTTTTAGGGATAGATTTCAAATAGCTCTGATATAGCAGAAACCACTAAATAATGAAATTGCTAAATTGGGAATTGTTTTTCAACCCAGAACAAAAAATGTGCTTTGGCGGACACTAAATAACTTGCCCATCCACAACAGGACAGCGGTAACGACAGATTTAGCGGGATATAAATTTGAGGCCTACTATTTAGGCGCTGGGTGACCGGTATGGATTTAGTGACAGAATTAGACTTGGAAATGCACAGTAGCGTGTGTGTGAAGTTATTCTGAATGACCCTATGTGCACCTTGAATATTATATACCCTTTTAGGGATAGATTTCAAATAGCTCTGATATAGCAGAAACCACTAAATTATGAAATTGCTAAATTGGGAATTGTATTTCAACCCAGAACAAAAAATGTGCTTTAACGGACACTAAATAACTTGCCCAGCCACAACAGTACAGCGGTAACGACAGATGTAGCGGGATATAAATTTGAGGCCTAGTATTTAGGCGCTGGGTGACCGGTATGGATTTAGTGGCAGAATTAGACTGGGATATGGCCAAAAAATAACCACACTATTGCTGGTTAAATGCACTTGGTGTGACAGCTTGACCAACCACACTACTGAGGGTTAAATGCACTTGGTGACGGGCGCAGCTTGCCCCTGATGTAGTATATGGCCAAAAAATGAACAGACTATTGCTGGTTAAATGCACTTGGTGTGACAGCTTCACCCTGATGTAGGCTTTAGCCAAAAAACAACCACACCATTGAGGGTTAAATGCACTTGGTGACAGGCGCAGCTTGCCCCTGATGTAGTATATGGCCAAAAAATGAACAGACTATTGCTGGTTAAATGCACTTGGTATGACAGCTTGACCAACCACACTACTGAGGGTTAAATGCACTTGGTGACGGGCGCAGATTGCCCCTGATGTACTATATGGCCAAAAAATGAACAGACTATTGCTGGTTAAATGCACTTGGTGTGACAGCTTGACCAACCACACTACTGAGGGTTAAATGCACTTGGTGACGGGCGCAGCCTGCCCCTGATGTAGTATATGGCCAAAAAATGAACAGACTATTGCTGGTTAAATGCACTTGGTGTGACAGCTTGACCAACCACACTACTGAGGGTTAAATGCACTTGGTGACGGGCGCAGCTTGCCCCTGATGTAGTATATGGCCAAAAAATGAACAGACTATTGCTGGTTAAATGCACTTGGTGACGGGCGCAGCTTGCCCCTGATTTAGTATATGGCCAAAAAATAAACAGACTATTGCTGGTTAAATGCACTTGGTGTGACAGCTTCACCCTGATGTAGGCTTTAGCCAAAAAACAACCACACCATTGAGGGTTAAATGCACTTGGTCGCAGCTTGTGCTGGCGCACCACAAGACACAAAATGGCCGCCGATCACCCCAGAAAAAAGTCACTGACAAACGGTCTGGGCAGCCTAAAAACAGTGAGCAATTGAATTTCAGCAGCTCAATGATGCACAGCTGCAGATCGATCAGTTAATCAAGTCCTTTGGAGGAGTTAATCTGCCTAATCTCGCACTACTGTCGCAGCCGCAACCTCTCCCTACGCTAATCAGAGCAGAGTGACGGGCGGCGCTATGTGACTCCAGCTTAAATAGAGGCTGGGTCACATGGTGCTCTGGCCAATCACAGCCATGCCAATAGTAGGCATGGCTGTGACGGCCTCTTGGGGCAAGTAGTATGACGCTTGTTGATTGGCTGCTTTGCAGCCTTTCAAAAAGCGCCAAGAAAGCGTCACAAAAGCGCCAAGAAAGCGACGAACACCGAACCCGAACCCGGACTTTTACGAAAATGTCCGGGTTCGGGTCCGTGTCACGGACACCCCAAAATTCGGTACGAACCCGAACTTTACAGTTCGAGTTCGCTCATCCCTAACCTTGACAACTAAATCAACAGGGAGGGAGGGCGGTTTGGCAGCAGATCTTCAAAATGCAGCTTAGCAGACAGTCTAACGCTGGCAGCCACAAAAAATTATATACCCAACATAACACCATCCAATAACCCCTTATCTAATTTCCGAACTGTTGTTAGCTTTACCTAAACATCCATTACCCAGTCACAATACCCTATAGGGCACCTTCCTAACAAATCCCATGTTACCTCATCCTACCTTGTAACTTAGACACTTTTTTTATTATTTGTTTAAAAGGTAAATCCACAATTGGTATAATTCATAATACCATGCAGAGTCCACCATATAGGAATTTCTTGATCTTTACCTTGGTTATGGTTTATGAGTTGTTTTGTGTAAATTCTTAACATTGCGTCATTATTACAGGTCAACCCGTTCCCTCGGTCCGCAACCACAAAAAAACAACCTATAAAAAAAGGTGAACGAGGAGGAGGGAGAAAATGTGGAGGCGCCCATGGAGGAGGAGAGAGAAAATGTGGAGGCGGCCATAGAGGAGGAGGGAGAAAATGTGCAGGCCACTTCACCCCCAGATGTTGGTGATACAGAGGCCACTGAGGAGGAGACCGGACCTTCCCAGCCACCTGATTCCGCCCCCCAGCTCCAGAAGAGGAGGAAGAGGTGATCTACACCCCCCACCGGGAGGGTAAATATGTGCACACATTACTATAATTTGATATACATAACATATTCACAAGCATCCCACGATCCCCACAACACCCTGCATCTCCGGAGCTGTAATGCACATGTGTAATGAATCTGACAAATAGCAGACTTTAGTTAACATGGCTGCCTGTTTAGCTGAGTTGCATTTGCACCCCGTTTCACAAACGATTATGCCTGGGGGCAGGGTGTCTGTTGGTCCGTAATAGACTGTTCCTCTGCATCAAGTCACGTTCCGCTGAGGCCTACGCTTAATGGCCGGTCATGAAGTGGTTAAAAGTGGTAACAATGAGGGGACAACAGAAACTAGTGTTATATTAAAATTAAAAAAATGCACTATTTGTCTTATAAGTAACCCTAATTTTAATTATAATATTTTTTTCCAGTAGTGAACATGGCTATAAGAGAATTGGAGGCCACCAAAAAGGAATTTAGTAAAGATGTTGCGGAGCTCAAGAAAATGCAGCATCGCTTTAATAAGAGGATGCGGCAAATGGAGGAAAAAAACCTTCACCAGCTCCGAAAACTCTACAAAATATTATTGGAGTTGAAAAAGTTGCCATAGAGGCTTGCTTTATTATTTTTGTTATAATATAATACATTTTTAACAGTTTGATAACGTGTGTTGTTTTTTTTTTTTTTTATGTAATGTTACAGTGTAATTTTCGACATTTGTTGTAAGGCCCCTTTATTCCAGGGTCAGGACAGACAGCAGAACAGACAGCATTAGGTACATGGTAACACTGTAGTATACGCCCCACACATAACTCAGCAGTGTCAGGACCTACAACAGCAAGTATCGGTAACGGTGGAGTATAAGGCCCACACATAACTCAGCAGTGTCGGGAGTAGGACCTACAACAGCAAGTATCGGTAACGGTGGAGTATAAGGCCCACACATAACTCAGCAGTGTCGGGAGTAGGACCTACAACCGCAAGTATCTTTAACGGTGGAGTCTAAGGCCCACACATAACTCAGCAGTGTCGGGAGTAGGACCTATAAAAGCAAGTATCGGTAACGGTGGAGTATAAGGCCCACACATAGGTAATCAGGGTCAGGACAGACTTCAGCATCAGCAGCAGACATATGCTAAGGGTCCAGTTTAAGGCCTACACATAGCTCAGCCTAACTCAGCACGACAGTCAGCAGCACGTTCGAAGTGTGCAGCAGGAATTTGTTCCCAGGAATGGGCCCCTACCAGACCAGGACAACACCAAAAATAAACCAATACACCTCTGACAGCATCATGTTGTAAGTGTGCAGCAGGAATGCGCTAACATGAAAAAAATTACACTATTTGACTTTCTAAAATTTTTGTTTAAATAAAAACTAAAAATTTTAACCGCCTCCGGACCGCCTAACGCAGGATCGCGGTCCGGAGGCGGCAGTGTGAAGCAGAGTCACGCATATATGCATCATCTCGCGAAACGTGAGATGACGCTCACAGCCGGCCCGCGCATGTGCAGGGTCGGCAAAAGTTAGAGGGGGGTTACATGATCAGCCTGCCAGCCAAAGATCATCGCTGGCAGGCTGATGATTTTTTTAAAAAGAATCACAGGCCATTTAACACCTTATATTTATAAATATAAGGTGTTAAATGGCTTCTCTGCTCCTCTGCTGATTTTTTTGGTCGGTTGGTCTCAGCAGAGGAGCACACATCACAGTGAGTACACCAAACACCACACTTAGCCCCCAGATCACCCCCCATCACCCCAATTAACCCCTTGATCGCCCCTGTCAATCACCTAGTGAAAGGGAAAAAAGTGATCAGTGTAAACCGTCACTTTTTTTTTCCACTGGTATTGACTGATAGGTTTTAGGATAGTTTAGGCCCCTTGGTTAGGTAGTTAGCAATCGTTTAGTGCCCAGCCCACCGCACCGCAGTCACTGATTCGCTGATTAGCGTATCGCTAATCAGCATTTGTACTTTTATAGTATCTGTAAGTGATCAAAACTGATCACAGTCAGATCTATAATAGTATTAGTGTCACCTGAGTTCGCTCTCCACCCAAAACGCAGTGTTTGCCCGATCAGGCCTGATCGGTCGCCCACACGTGCGTTCACCCACGCCCGCCCCACCGCAGTGACAAAAAAAAAATATTTTTTTGATCACTGCACAATCACTTTACAAGCGCTGCGGCGATAAAAAAATCAGTTTCGATATTTTTTATCAATCGCAGCGGCCTCCGGTACTCCCATTTGTAAGACAGGCTTGCTTTTTTTCTTGGGAAGTCTCAGGGAATACCCCCTAAATTTAGTAGTCCTTCTGAAGAGGCCTACAGGCTTCTGACCCAGTCGGATGAGGAATGGGAACCCTCATCTGACGAATCCAGCGGGTCAGAATATGAACCTGTAGAAAGCAGTGGCAGTCTGACCCAAAGTTCGGACGAGGATGTTGAGGTCCCTAATACCAACAGGCGTACCCGGCCCCGTGTTGCTACACCACAGGTTGCGCAGGATCCGCTTCAAGGGCAGCAGAGTGGGGCTGGCGCTGTCAGATTACGTGGTGAGGCATACACCAGCAGCGCAGCCCACCCTGGACCTAGTACCAGCACTGCCGTACAACATGGTGAAGGGGCGAGCACCGGAAGGGCAGTTGAAGCTGGTACGGTGGCACGTGCAATAGTTACCCCGTCGCAGCCACCGCACAGACAGGCCCGTAGACCACCTAGAGTCCCTGATGTGCTGGCAAACCCTGATTGGCAGTACCCAACTTCAGCCGCACCATTAGTTCCCCCTTTCACTGCCCAGTCTGGAGTTCGGGTTGAGACAGCTCAGATCGGTTCGGCACTGGGATTTTTTTAGCTGTTCTTGACTGCGGAGCTCTTGGACATAGTCGTGGCAGAAACAAATCGGTATGCCACTCAATTTATAGCCGCCAACCCAGGAAGCTATTATGCCCAGCCTTTTTGGTGGAAACCCGTCCAAGTTTCCGAAAAAAACTCACATGCCCATGTTCTCTGCTGCCATGTCCAGGGCACGATTTGAGGCCATCCTGCGTTTCCTGCACTTTAGCGATAACACCACCTCCCGTCCCAGAGGCCACCCAGCTTTTGACCGGCTCCACAAAATTCGGCCCCTCATAGACCACTTCAACAACAAATTTGCAGATTTGTATACCTTTGAGCAAAACATCTGTGTAGACGAGTCCCTTATACATTTTACTGGGCGCCTTGGCTTCACGCGCCCGGTATGGGGTCAAATTGTATAAGCTCTGTGAAAGGGCCACAGGCTATACCCACAAATTTCAGATCTATGAGGGTAAAGATCAGACCCTGGAGCCGGTCGGTTGCCCTGACTACCTGGGGAGCAGTGGGAAGACAGTCTGGGACTTGGTGTCACCCTTATTTGGCAAGGGGTACCATCTTTATGTGGACAATTTCTACACAAGTGTGCCCCTCTTCAGGCATTTGTTCCTAGAACAGATTGGCTGCTGTGGCACCGCGCGACCTAGTCGCCGGGGCTTCCCCCAACCGCTCGTTACCACCCGTCTTGCAAGGTGGTATAAGAAGGTGTCTGTATATTTAATTCAATTGACTGTATATAATAGTTTTGTTCTCTACAGTAAGGCTGGGAGAACAGGATCCTTCCTCAAATTTCAGGAAGAGATCATCGAGAACCTCCGGTATCCAGGAGGTTCCGTGGCCCCATCCACCAGTGTAGTGAACCGTCTACACGAGCGACATTTCCCCAATGTCGTTGCTGGTACCTCAACCCAACTGTCACCCCGAAAAAAATGTCGTGTCTGTAGTAGGAGTGGAATAAGGCGTGACACCTGCTATTTCTGTCCTGACTTCCCTGACTACCCTGCCCTATGCTTTGGGGAGTGTTTCCGGAAGTACCACACACAGGTACACTTAGCATAGGGATTGCGTTACACAGGACAGGCACACAGGGCTATTAAGGCCAATTCACACAGAGCTGCTGCAAACCTCTCCTTTCACCTGGGACAAAGTGCATAATGTACTTCGCCACATCTTTGGGCGATTTGCGCTTTGCACATTGTCCCATGGGGAAGGAGAGGTTTGTCCTATAAAGGTAAAAAAAATCAAAATAAATCACCAGTAAGCAAAAAAGTTAACGTTCTGTTCAAAAAGTTAAATAAAGTTTATATGTGCCGTTCAAATGTTATTATAAAGTTAATAAATTTATTGCGTTGCGGCCTGTTTTTTTCTTTTTTGTTTTGTTTTTTTTACCTTCCAGGTGGACCAACCGATCGACTAGCTGCAGCACTTATGTGCATTCTGACAGAAGCATTGCGCTGCTGTCAGATTACACAAAAGTCGGTGTATGCGGCGCTGCAAGACTCCTCTGCAGTAAAAGATACGTTTGCCGAGGCATATGAGCTGAGGGGGCGGCGGTGTTCATATGCTTTGGCAAACACTTTGTATATAAAAATAAATAAATCCCGGCAATGATTTATTCATCCACATCGATTGATGTGAATGGAGAAATCGGGTTTGCCAGGGCATACGAGCTAAGTGGGTATGGATGTTGGGCGGAGCTCCTATGTCCTGGCAGACGCCTTTCCCCTCCTTTTTTTTTTGGGCAGAGATTTTTTCATCCACATTGATCGATGTGAATGAAGAAATCTGTGCAGTTCATTTTTTCTTTCAGCCCAGAGGCACCCCAAGGTATTCGCTGAGGGGCATATTGAGTCCATGAAAGATTGAAATTTTCATCCCAAGTTAGCGGAAAGGGAGACTTTGTGAGAAAAAAATAAAATAAAATCAATTTCCGCTAACTTGTGCCAAAAAAATAATTTTTCTATGAACTCGCCATGCCCCTCATTGAATACCTTGGGGTGTCTTCTTTCCAAAATGTGGTCACATTTATACTGCCCTGGCATTTTAGAGGCCCTAAATTGAGAGAAGAAGTCTGGGATCCAAATGTCTAAAAATGCCCTCCTAAAAGGAATTTGGGCCCCTTTACGCATCTAGGCTGCAAAAAAGTGTCACACATGTGGTATCGCCGTACTCAGGAGAAGTTGGGGAATGTGTTTTAGGGTGTCATTTTACATATACCCATGCTGGGTGAGATAAATATCTTGGTCAAATGCCAACTTTGTATAAAAAAATGGGAAAAGTTGTCTTTTGCCGAGATATTTCTCTCACCCAGCATGGGTATATGTAAAAATACACCCCAAAACACATTGCCCTACTTCTTCTGAGTACGGCAATACCAGATGTGTGACACTTTTTTGCAGCCAAGGTGGGCAAATGGGCCCACATTCCAAAGAGCACCTTTCAGATTTCACAGGGCATTTTTTACAGATTTTGATTTCAAACTACTTCTCACGCATTAGGGCCCCTAAAATGCCAGGGCAGTATAACTACCCCACAAGTGACCCCATTTTGGAAAGAAGACACCCCAAGGTATTCCATGAGGGGCATGGCGAGTTCCTAGAATTTTTTTTTTTTTATCACAAGTTAGCGGAAAATTATGATTTTTTTTTTTCTTACAAAGTCTCATATTCCACTAACTTGTGACAAAAAATAAAAACTTCCATGAACTCACTATGCCCATCACGAAATACCTTGGGGTTGTCTTCTTTCCAAAAAGGGGTCACTTGTGGGGTAGTTATACTGCCCTGGCATTTTAGGGGCCCTAATGCGTGAGAAGTATTTTGAAATCAAAATCTGTAAAAAATGGCCTGTGAAATCCGAAAGGTGATCTTTGGAATGTGGGCCCCTTTGCCCACCTAGGCTGCAAAAAAGTGTCACACATGTGGTATCGCCGTACTCAGGAGAAGTTGGGGAATGTGTTTTGGGGTGTAATTTTACATATACCCATGCTGGGTGAGATAAATATCTCGGCAAAAGACAACTTTTCCAATTTTTTTATACAAAGTTGGCATTTGACCAAGATATTTATCTCACCCAGCATGGGTATATGTAAAATGACACCCCAAAACACATTGCCTAACTTCTCCTTAGTACGGCGATACCACATGTGTGATGCTTTTTTGCAGCCTAGGTGGGAAAAGGGGCCCACATTCCAAAGAGCACCTTTAGGATTTCACAGGCCATTTTTTACACATTTTGATTTCAAACTACTTCCCACACATTAGGGCCCCTAAAATGCCAGGGCAGTATAACTACCCCACAAGTGACCCCATTTTGGAAATAAGATACCCCAAGGTATTTTTATGATGGGCATAGTGAGTTCATGGAAGTTTTTATTTTTTGTCACAAGTTAGTGGAATATGAGATTTTATAAGAAAAAAATAAAATAAAAAATTCATCATTTTCCGCTAACTTGTGACAAAAAATACAAAGTTCTATGAACTCACTATGCCCATCAGCGAATACCTTAGGGTGTCTACTTTCAGAAATTGAGTTATTTGTGGGGGTTTTCTACTGTCTGGGCTTGTAGAACCTAAGGAAACATGACAGGTGCTCAGAAAGTCAGAGCTGCTTAAAAAAGCGGAAATTCACATTTTTGTACCATAGTTTGTAAACGCTATAACTTTTACCCAAACCATTTTTTTTTTACCCAAACATTTTTTTTATCAAAGACATGTAGAACAATAAATTTAGAGAAAAATTAATATATAGATGCGTTTAAAAAAATATATATTACAACTGAAAGTGAAAAATGTCATTTTTTGCTAAAATTTCGTTAAATTTCGATTAATAACAAAAAAAGTTAAAATGTCAGCAGCAATGAAATACCACCAAATGAAAGCTCTATTAGTGAGAAGAAAAGGAGGTAAAATTCATTTGGGTGGTATGTTGCATGACCGAGCAATAAACGGTGAAAGTAGTGTAGAGCAGAATTGTAAAAAGTGATCTGGTCATTAAGGGTGTTTAAGCTAGGGGAGCTGAGGTGATTAAACAAGAAAAAGAAGTACAAAATTAGCTACACACGACACGACACATTCCTCTGACTGAGAGAACTTTCAAGACTGGACACATCAATCAAGTCTGTGGCAGATAAATGTTTTTAATAACATTTTAACAATAATCATTTTTGCCTTATTTTTACTTTTTTTCATGAAATCCATATGTTTTATTATTTTACGGTTCCTCTGATCCATCCTCCGAACCTTTTTTGAAACCCGCCGCAGAAGCTTATGTAGAGCCAATCGTTCCTTTTCTTGCTCCTTCTGGTACTTGGCCATTCGTGTATGGCATTTATTGATTACTGTATGTTTAAAAGAAAATATTAATGCAATTTAGTTTATCAGAGAATTAGTGCATTGTGTGGAGTAGGTGTATAAACACTTAAGATTTACATCTAAATCCAAAAGTAACACATGTTTATGGTCATTATAGTGTTTTTTAGATTAGAGATAGTTCGGATACAGTTTAATGTTATTTTTTTGGGTAGTTTATATTTATTAGCTACTTTAGACACTTACGCCACTTGCTCACGACCGTATGTCCTACGAGACATACAGTCCAAAAAATTCAATCGGATCAATATAGATAATAATCGCATCTACGAATATTTCAGAATTCGTGATCTACAGAACAATCATTGTGCTGCATGCAATAGCTACACAAACAACATACACTCACCTAAAGAATTATTAGGAACACCTGTTCTATTTCTCATTAATGTGATTATCTAGTCAACCAATCACATGGCAGTTGCTTCAATGCATGTAGGGTTGTGGTCCTGGTCAAGACAATCTCCTGAACTCCAAACTGAATGTCAGAATGGGAAAGAAAGGTGGGCTACAACAGCAGAAGACCCCACCGGGTACCACTCATCTCCACTACAAATAGGAAAAAGAGGCTACAATTTGCACGAGCTTAAATTATTGCCTGGTCTGATGAGTCTCGATTTCTGTTGAGACATTCAAATGGTAGAGTCCGAATTTGGCGTAAACAGAAAGAGAACATGTATCCATCATGCCTTGTTACCACTGTGCAGGCTGATGGTGGTGGTGTAATGGTGTGGGGGATGTTTTCTGGGCACACTTTAGGCCCCTTAGTGCCAATTGGCCATCATTTAAATGCCACAGGCTACCTGAGCATTGTTTTCTGACCATGTCCAACCCTTCATGACCACCATGTACCCATCCTCTGATGGCTACTTCCAGCAGGATAATGCACCATGTCACAAAGCTCGAATCATTTCAAATTGGTTTCTTTAACATGACAATAAGTTCAGTGTACTAAAATGGCCCCCACAGTCACCAGATCTCAACCCAATAGAGCATCTTTGGGATGTGGTGGAACGGGAGCTTCATGCCCTGGATGTGTATCCCTCAACTGCAAGATGCTATCCTATCAATATGGGCCAACATTTCTAAAGAATGCTATCAGCACCTTGTTGAATCAATGTCACGTAGAATTAAGGCAGTTCTGAAGGAAAAATGGGGTCCAACACCGTATTAGTATGGTGTTCCTAATAATTCTTTAGGTGAGTGTATATATGCTTTAAGAGAATATTACTTACAGTTAATATGATGTCGTCCTCATCTTTCTCAAATATGTGTCTGAACTTTGACGTACTTCCAGTAGCCATTGTAGTCATTCACTTGTAAAGTTCAAATTGTGATGATGAATGCTTTATAGACACTGGTCACTGGGCGGTTCTAGTACTGTAAATTACGTCATATGCTTTTTCACGCACGTTTACGTTACCCGCTTTATTTAAATTAGGGACAGCGATAGCAAATTAAAAAAATATAAAATTTGAATATTATTTGGAACAAAAAAAATCGAAATCAAGATTTCGATTTTTTTCACTGATATTCGAAAAAACAAATACATAGCAATATAGTGAATATATTCGTTATTTAATCAACTTCGGCATACACCTCCACGACAAGCGTCCCTTCACCATGGGAACGCCTGTGGGTTAGAAAATACCATCGGATCTGAGTTTTCCCTGAGATCGTGAAAACTCAAATCCGATGGTATGGTCTAACCCACAGGCGTTGCCATGGTTACGGGGACACTTATCGGGGAGCAGTATGCCAAAGTGGAATAACTACACATTGGAAAGAAAAAGGACGAATATTCTAAATAACGAATGTATTCTTAATATTGCTCTAACTTCGTCTTTTAGAATATTCTTAATATTGCTCTAACTTTGTCTTTTAGAATATTCTTAATATTGCTCTAACTTCGTCTTTTAGAATATTATGAATATTCTAAAAGACAAAGTTAAAGCAATATTAAGAATATTCGTAAAATACACATATAGACTGCAATTTAGATAATATAGTGCTATAGTAATTTTTTTAATAGTGTACATATTTTCCAAAACTGAAGTTCAGAGGAGGCAAAAGAAAATTAGACTAAAAAAATAAAAAAATTATAGCACTATATTAGCTAAATTACAATCTATATGTGTATTTTACGAATATTCGTAATATTGCTCTAACTTCATCTTTTAGAATATTACGAATATTCTAAAAGACGAAGTTAGAGCAATATTAAGAATTTTCGTAAAATACACATATTAGCCTAGACATAGTCAATTAGTCATAGGAACGTTGCCTCATACTGTCAAAAGAAAAATCGCAATACGCGATTAATTAAGTCGCATATTATTTGTGATAAATAGAATAATGACGAATATTCGATTTCGACGAATATAAGACAAATATTCAAACTAAGCGCTACAAAGAAACTGGCTCACATGCGGACCGCCCCAGGAAAGGAAGACCAAGAGTCACCTCTGCTGCGGAGGATAAGTTCATCCGAGTCACCAGCCTGAGAAATCGCAGGTTAACAGCAGCTCAGCTTAGAGACCAAGTCAATGCCACACAGAGTTCTAGCAGCAGACACATCTCTAGAACAACTGTTAAGAGGAGACTGTGTGAATCAGGCCTTCATGGTAGAATATCTGCTAGGAAACCACTGCTAAGGACAGGCAACAAGCAGAAGAGACTTGTTTAGGCTAAAGAACACAAGGAATGGACATTAGACCAGTGGAAATCTGTGCTTTGGTCTGATGAGTCCAAATTTGAGATCTTTGGTTCCAACCACCGTGTCTTTGTGCGACGCAGAAAAGGTGAACGGATGGACTCTACATGCTCAGTTCCCACCGTGAAGCATGGAGGAGGAGGTGTAATGGTGTGGGGGTGCTTTGCTGGTGACACTGTTGGAGATTTATTCAAAATTGAAGGCATACTGAACCGGCATGGCTACCACAGCATCTTGCAGCGGCATACTATTCCATCCGGTTTGCGTTTAGTTGGACCATCATTTATTTTTCAACAGGACAATGACCCCAAACACACCTCCAGGCTGTGTAAGGGCTATTTGACCGTGAAGAAGAGTGATGGGGTGCTGCGCCAGATGACCTGGCCTGCACAGTCACCGGACCTGAACCCAATCAAGATGGTTTGGGGTGAGCTGGACCGCAGAGTGAAGGCAAAAGGGCCAACAAGTGCTAAGCATCTCTGGGAACTCCTTCAAGACTGTTGGAAGACCATTTCAGGTGACTACCTCTTGAAGCTCATCAAGAGAATGCCAAGAGTGTGCAAAGCAGTAATCAAAGCAAAAGGTGGCTACTTTGAAGAACCTAAAATATGACATATTTTCGTTGTTTCACACTTTTTTGTTATGTATATAATTCCACATGTGTTAATTCATAGTTTTGATGCCTTCAGTGTGAATCTACAATTTTCATAGTCATGAAAATAAAGAAAACTCTTTGAATGAGAAGGTGTCCAAACTTTTGGTCTGTACTGTATATATATATATATATATATATATATATGTTTCTCCCAGGATTCAAACTTCCAGCCTTATACATTAGAGGCAAGGACATTAACCACTACACTATAGCGCTAAATGTTAACCTGCTGAATAGAAATACTCACTACATCAGAAACTACAATAAGGCTTTTCTGACACAGTTTAGCATTTAGCTTTATAGCTGAGTGGATAAGGTCCTTGCCTCTAATGTACAAAGTTGGGAGTTTGAATCCTGGCAGAAACATTTTAGAAATTAGATTTAAATACACTAGGGTGTCCCCAAGCACTGACTCCATATATGGATATAGTTAGGTATAAGGCCATCCTTCATATAAGATAGGGCTAGGGGCTATTTATAGTATTCAGTATATTGGGCAGACTAGATGGGGCAAATGGTTCTTATCTGCCGACACATTTTATGGAGCTATATATGGAGTCAGAGCAGGGACTCCTAAGCCGAACTATAGTCCCAACACTCTCCCCTCTTCAGAGCAGTGCCTGGGGTTCTTTGATTGACTTCCATTGTGCTCGGATGCTCAGTGGAACACCCGAGCATCGCAAAGTGCTCCACTCTAGCACTTTGCTCAACACTACTCTTTATTGCTGCCAATACCACCATGCTCCTCTGATGTGAGCTCCTCCTCAGCACCCCAATCTGGCTCCCAGGTACTTACCAACACACAATCATCATCAGAGTTCCCACCCTTCCCGCAACTTTTCTAAGACTGATATGTCATTGTGAGCTCCTTGGCCCCCTCCTGATTTCCTGCTCTGTATTTTCCTCAGGTGCCACTGTTGTTAACACAGTAAGCCAAAACCTGGGGTAAATGGATTGACTGCATAAAACAGACTAGATGAATATCTTCTATAGGTAGAGCTTTATTCTTTACTGATTGAATGCTCTTGATTATTTTGAGAACATGAGTGTTAACACACATGCTTTGAAATGTTATGACTAAGCAGAGAACCTGAAAATATGCTCATGGACAAAAAAAAGGAGTTGTTGGAATGGAATGAAATTTCTATGTGTGGATGTAATAAAGATATATGTGATTGCAAAATTACAGTGAAAGGATAAGTTTATTGGGGCAAACTGGATACAAGAATGAGATACAGTTAGATATGGAGGTATACAGGTTCTTTATGGTATCTTGCAGTACATTTCCTCACAGATTTTACAGCTGGGCCTGAAGATCATGCACACTTGTAGGTTTCTGAAGATGACGTCCCAGCTGGTCCTATAAACGCTCAATTGGCAATAAACCTAGCAACCAAGCAAGACATGGAAGTGTTGTAATCTAGCACAGACATTCCTGGTAAACCCTTGCTGTGTGTGGCTAAGCATTATCCTGCTGAAAAATACCAGTTGGAAGCCCTATCATGAAAAGAACACTTGTGGTCGCGGAGGTGATGGACTGTCGTAAGTGATGACTCCAGATCATCATTCCAGCAGTTGGGGCAGTGTGTTGCTCCGTAACAAAGGCAGGATTGAAGCACTCACCACGAGGTCTTCATACTCAGACCTGGCCGGTGTGGGCTCCCAAACAGAACCTGATTACTAAAGACAAAATGGTTCTAGTTCAGGTTTCTGTCAATGCCAGAAACCTAATGGGCACGATGACACCAAATTTCCTTCTTCTAAGTGCCTGGAAATGGTGAGACAGGGGTGTGTAATGAAGGTGTCACCTGTGTCTGGATGGTGGACAGTAAAAGTATGGGAGCTGCTCATGTTTGCGGATTAAACAATCTTCTCTACTGGTGTTATTTCTGGGCCATTCGGAGCCTGTTCTCCATGACTTCACCTAAAGACTGCTCCCAATACCTTGTAACAGCTAGGCTATATGTAATATTTTACATATCTGCTTGATACATGACTGCATGCCGAGTTTTGCAACAATCTGACGTCTATGTGGGTAGCTAATTTAACACCATTTGCAATGACTATAAAATGTGGTTAATGCATCCTTCACACAGTTTTCTTTTTTTTTTTTTATCATGAGGAGCTGCATTTTTGCAGTTTTTCAAATGTTATTTTTGTCACTTTGTATTTTATTTTTGTCTAATTTGTATTTTATTTCTGTCACTTTGCAAGCATTTAAAGGGAACCTGTCGCCTGGATTTTGTGTACAGAGCTGAGGACATGGGTTGCTAGATCGCCGCTAGCACATCCGCAATACTCAGTCCCCATAGCTCTCTGTGCTTTTATTGTGTAAAAAACCTGATTTGATACATATGCAAATTAACCTGAGATGAGTCCTGTCCCTGACTCTTCTCACGTACAGGACTCATCTCAGGTTAATTTGCATATGTATCAAATCAGGTTTTTTACACAATAAAAGCACACAGAGCTATGGGGACTGAGTATTGCGGATGCGCTAGGGGCGATTTAGCAACCCATGTCCTCAGCTCTGTACACAAAATCCTGGTGACAGGTTTCCTTTAAATTATCTACATTATAAAAATCAATGTCTGTCTGTCTGGCCTCTATAGGCATCCTGACGCCTGTACCGATGGACACCAAATTTGGCACATAGGTACTCTGTCTGTCTGGGCAGGTTTTCATAAAGGTCTCAGTTCTCTAGGACATACTGTTCTTGAGATATTTCCAAAAATGTATTAGCCAAAAGGAGCTCGCAGGTTTTTTCACTCATAACCTGTCATACACGTGGACACATGACCCTTATTAGCCACAGGTCCTTTATTCTTAACATACATACATACATACAGTTTTACATCAGGTTTCCATAACAACGCAGCCATTTTTCTTTACTGGTATAGGTCACTTTTGAGGGGACGGGGTGCTGTGGAAGTCATTGTTAAGGGAACAGGCTGCAGTGGAGGTCACTGTTAATGGGGCGGGTTGCTGTGGAGGTTACTGTTAAGGGGCAGGGTACTGTGGAGGTCACTTATAAGGGGGTGAAGTGCTGTGGAGGTAATCGTTAAGGAGGTGGGGCACTGTGGAGGTCACAGTTAAGAGAGTGGGGTGCTATGGAGGTCACTGTTAAAGGGGTGTGGCATTGTGGAGGTCACTGTTAAGGAGATGGAATGCTGTTTGGTCACTGTTAAAGGAGAGGGGCACTGTGGAGGTCACTATTATGGGGGACAGTTAATAAAATAAACAGCTTGTAACTGCCGAGAACATCCGATATCCACCTCAACCGAGGGATGATTACTCTATCCAAGTAATTGACTAAGCCTATGGCAGCTATCATATATATATAGAACCTACACAGAGAATTGCCAGACCGCTTATACTATTCAAAATCTTTATTACAAAAAATCACAAATATTTGCATGATTAAACATAAAAACAATACAGTGCAGGAGATAAAAACGACATCACTGGAGGAGATCTACAGCGGATCTAAGTCCATATGTATTCAACATGATTTTCACTTTTTAAAGTGCATGTGCAGCAGAATGACAAATAAATGTATAACAAATATTAAGTAAGTCTTTGGACATTTACCCATGCTGTTTCTCCTCCAGGATGGCGCCAACCCCAACGCGCGTTTCGGCGTACCTTCGTCTGGGTACGCCGAAACGCGCGTTGGGGTTGGCGCCATCCTGGAGGAGAAACAGCATGGGTAAATGTCCAAAGACTTACTTAATATTTGTTATACATTTATTTGTCATTCTGCTGCACATGCACTTTAAAAAGTGAAAATCATGTTGAATACATATGGACTTAGATCCGCTGTAGATCTCCTCCAGTGATGTCGTTTTTATCTCCTGCACTGTATTGTTTTTATGTTTAATCATGCAAATATTTGTGATTTTTTGTAATAAAGATTTTGAATAGTATAAGCGGTCTGGCAATTCTCTGTGTAGGTTCTATTTGTAACTGCCGAGGTATATAGGACTACTAGTGATTTGCCCCATGAAAAAAAACAGGGCATGGATTGGCCTCCTGGGCACCCTTGGAACAAATCGAACACTTCATACTTGGACAGTGCCGGGTATTTTCTTTTAATACATAAACATGCCCTTTTTCTGGGGTTTTCAACTCCTATAGAGGTTGCTATAGGAAAAAACATCAGAAAAAGGGATACCTAGAGCATGCTATGTTTTGACAAAAAAAAGTGCCAAAGTGGTATATCCAAAAACACTATATCTATAGTACTTTCAAATTGCACTACATAATTTAGGGCACACCCACAAGTACTAAAAATTATTGCAGAAAATTCTGCAGTGTTTTCACAGTAAAAAACATATGTACTACATGCAGTTTTTGCCACAGATAAGCCAGCGGAATTTACCCTCTCCATTATAAAAGCTGAAATCCACTGGGGAGAATCACAGCATACAGTAAACTGACATGCTGCAGATTTCAAATCTGCCGGTCAATTTAAGGAAGAAGTTGAGGAGGCGGTGAATGGGTGGATGTGGCGGTATAGGCTCACGTGGCGGTCTAGGTGGAAGCGGCGGCGAAGGAGGAATAGGTAGCCAACACAGATGTGTGTTATTTAGCATTTTTACATAGGGGTATCCCCCAAAATATTGGGACATATAAAAAAAAGGAATAACTGCACTTGAGTACAAGGATGGATGGTTGAGGCTGTTAGAACTGTCTATTCTGCACAAGGTACAGACAAGTCTTGTGGGATCTAGGCCTGGTTCATTTTAATGAACGTGAGCTTGTCCACGTTGGCTGTGGACAGGCGCCTGTGTCTGTCTGTAATGACGCCTCCTGCAGTGCTAAATACACGTTCACGTGCTTCCACTTGTCCCCTGGCATTAGTCGGGAATGCTCTCAGGAGCGCCTCTACCAGCGTGCGCCTGTAGTCACGCATCTTCCTATCACGCTCCAGTGAGGGAATTAAGGATGGCACATTGTCTTTGTAACAGGGATCCAGCAGGGTGGCCACCCAGTAGTCGGCACACGTTAAAATGTGGGCAACTCTGCAGTCGTTGCGCAGGCACTGCAGCATGTAGTCGCTCATGTGTGCCAGGCTGCCAAGAGGTAAGGACAAGCTGTCCTCTGTGGAAGGCGTATCGTCTGCATCCTCTGTATCCCCCCAGCCACGCACCAGTGATGGGCACGAGATGCATTGGGTGCCACCCTGCTGTGAAGATGCTTCATCCTCCTCATCCTCCTCCTCCTCCTTCTCCAGTAGTGGGCCCTGTCTGGCCAAATTTGTACCTGGCCTCTGCTGTTGCAAAAAACCTCCCTCGGAGGCACTTCTAAAAGACTAGCCTAAAAGTCTTAGAAATGACCCCTCTTCCTCCGCCTGGCCCACATCCTCTTCCATCATCGCCCTAAGTGTTTTCTCAAGGAGACATAGAAGTGGTATTGTAACACTGATAACGGCGTCATCGCCACTGGCCATGTTGGTGGAGTACTCGAAACAGCGCAACAGGGCACACAGGTCTTGCATGGAGGCCCAGCCATTGGTGGTGAAGTGGTGCTGTTCCACAGTGCGACTCACCCGTGCGTGCTGCAGCTGAAACTCCACTATGGCCTGCTGCTGCTCACACAGTCTCTCCAGCATGTGCAAGGTGTAGTTCCACCTGGTGGGCACATCGCATATGAGGCGGTGAGCAGGAAGGCCGAAGTTACGCTGTAGTGCAGACAGGCGAGCGGCGGCAGGATGAGAACGCCTGAAGCGCGCACAGACGGCCTGCACTATGCAGCAGCTCAGACATCTCAGGGTAGTTGTGAATGAATTTCTGCACCACCAAATTCAGCACATGCGCCAGGCAAGGGATGTGCGTCAAACCGGCTAGTCCCAGAGCTGCAACGAGATTTCGCCCATTATCGCACACCACCAGGCCGGGCTTGAGGCTCACTGGCAGCAACCACTCATCGGTCTGTTGTTCTATACCCCGCCATAACTCCTGCGCGGTGTGGGGCCTCTCTCCCAAACACATCAGTTTCAGAACGGCCTGCTGACGTTTACCCCTGGCTGTGCTGAAGTTGGTGGTGAAGGTCTGTCGCTGACTGGATGAAGAGGTGGTAGAGGAGGAGGAGGAAGCCGAGTAGGAGGAGGAGGCAACAGGAGTCAAAGAATAATGCCCTGCGATCCTTGGCGGCGGAAGGACGTGCGCCAAACAGCTTTCCGCCCAGCAGCCACCACATTTACCCAGTGTGCAGTTAGGGAGATATAGCGCCCCTGGCCGTGCTTACTGGTCCACGTATCTGTGGTTAGGTGGACCTTGCCACAGATGACGTTGCGCAGTGCACACTTGATTTTATCTGATACTTGGTTTTGCAGGGAGGGCACGGCTCTCCTGGAGAAGTAGTGGCGGCTGGGAATGACGTACTGTGGGACAGTAAGCGACATGAGCTGGTTGAAGCTGTCCGTCTCCACCAGCCTGAATGACAGCATTTCAAAGGCCAGTAGTTTAGAAATGCTGGCATTCAGGGCCAGAGATCGAGGGTGGCTAGGTGAGAATTTACTCTTTCTCTCCAAAGTTTGGAAGATGGAGAGCTAAACGCTTCTGTGTGACATGGTGGAGATGCTTGGTGACGGAGGTGGTGGTGTTGGTGGCACATGCTCTG
The DNA here is from genome assembly GCF_014858855.1 of Bufo gargarizans. Lineage (NCBI taxonomy): Eukaryota > Metazoa > Chordata > Amphibia > Anura > Bufonidae > Bufo > Bufo gargarizans. The sequence goes on from NC_058083.1 coordinate 105,125,784, forward strand.
TTTTCTGGACAGCAGGTGCCAACGTTCCTCCAGAGGTGGAGGAAGAGGCAGAGGCAGCAGTAGAAGAGGGAGCAGGAGGGACCTGAGCCCTTTCTTGGTTTTGAAGGTGCTTTCTCCACTGTAGCCCGTGTCTTGCATGAAGATGCCTGGTCATGCAGGTTGTGCTAAGGTTCAGAACTTTAATGCCTCGCTTCAGGCTCTGATGGCACAGCGTGCAAACCACTCGGGTCTTGTCGTAAGCACATTGTGTGAAGAAGTGCCATGCCAGGGAACTCCTTGAAGCTGCCTTTGGTGTGCTCGGTCCCTGGTGGCGGTGGCCAGTAGTAGGCGAACTGTCTTTGCCATGGCTGCTCTGCTTTTGCACCCTGCTCCCTCTTTTGCTGTGCTGTTGGCTCGGTCTCACCACTGCCTCTTCCTCCGAACTCTGAAAGTCAGTGGCACAACCTTCATTCCATGTGGGGTCTAGGACCTCATCGTCCCCTGCATCGTCTTCCACCCAGTCTTCCTCTCTGACCTCCTTTTTGGTCTGCACACTGTAGAAAGACGCAGCAGTTGGCACCTGTGTTTCGTCATCATCAGAGACGTGCTGAGGTGGTATTCCCGTGTCCTCATCAGGAAACATAAGTGGTTGTGTGTCAGTGCATTCTGTCTTCCACCCCTGGGGAAGGGCTAGATGGCTGCCTTTGGGAAACCCTGCCAGCAGAGTCTTCAAACAGCATAAGAGACTGCTGCATGACTTGAGGCTCAGACAGGTTCCCTGATATGCACGGGGGTGATGTGACAGACTGATGGGCATGGGTTTCAGGCGCCACCTGTGCTCTTTCTGTAGAAGACAGATGGGAGATAATGTGAACATGCTGGATCCACTGTTGGCCACCCAATCGACTATCAACTGTACTTGCTCAGGCCTTACCATCCTTAGAACGGCATTAGGCCCAACCAAATATCTCTGGTGCCTACTGCGCTGGTGCCTACTGGCACCCGAGTAGTTGGTTCACTAGGACGTGTAGCTGTGGCAGAACGGCCACGTCCGCTCCCTGCAGCAGTGGCTCCACCAACACCACGACCATGACTGCGTCCCTTATTAGAATTTTTCCTCATGGTTAGATTTCCGCCAAGCAAGAAATTAAAAATAAAGGGAACGGTATATATGGGCTGGTTAATATGACAGATTCCCAGCAAAATAGATTTATTTCAGCTACTTCTAAATGGGTTCGGTCACACACCGATAGTGTCACAGCAGTGTATATGGGCTGGTTAATATGACAGATTCTCAGCAAAATAGTTTTAGTTCAGCTACTTCAAAATGGGTATGGTCACACACAGAAAGTGTCACAGCGGTGTATATGGGCTGGTTAATATGACAGATTCTCAGCAAAATAGCTTTAGTTCAGCTACTTATAAATAGGTTCGGTCACACACAGATAGTGTCACAGCGGTGTATATGGGCTGGTTAATATGACAGATTCTCAGCAAAATAGCTTTAGTTCAGCTACTTCTAAATAGGTTCGGTCACACACAGATAGTGTCACAGCGGTGTTTATGGGCTGGTTAATATGACAGATTCTCAGCAAAATAGCTTTAGTTCAGCTACTTATAAATAGGTTCGGTCACACACAGATAGTGTCACAGCGGTGTAAATGTGATGATTAATATGACAGATTCTCAGCAAAATAGCTTTTGTTTAGCTACTTCTAAATGGGTACGGTCACACACAGATAGTGTCACAGCGGTGTATGTGGGCTGGTTAATATGACAGATTCTCAGCAAAATAGCTTTAGTTCAGCTACTTATAAATAGGTTTGGTCACACACAGATAGTGTCACAGCGATGTATATGGGCTGGTTAAAATGACAGATTCCCTGCAAAATAGCTTTAGTTCAGCTACTTCAAAATTGGTTCTGTTACACACAGATTGGGTCAGAGCGGTATGGCCTGAAGACAAGCGTCAGATCATGCACTGCTGTGCTGGTGCACTGCAATTGCGGTAAAATAGCTGCCGATGACCACTGAAAAAAGTGTCTGAAAAAAATGCTCAGGGCAGGCACAAAACCTGTGTGCTCTGCATCCACAAAAGATCGATGATTCTCAGCTGTAGATGTGCAGAATTTCAGGACTTCATTGTATTTCCCCCTGCCTAATCTCTCCCTCACAGCAGCAGCAACCTATCCCTACACTAGTGAAGAGCAGAGTGACGTGCAGGGCTATGTGACTCCAGCTTTTAAATAGGCTGGGTCAAATGGTGCACTTGGCCAATCACAGCCATACCAATAGTAGGCATGGCTGTGATGGCCTCTTGGGGCAAGTAGTATGACGCTTGTTGATTGGCTGCTTTGCAGCCTTTCAAAAAGTGCCATAGAAATCGCCGAACACGGAACCCGAACTTTTACGTAAATGTTCAGGTTCGGGTGGAAAAAATCGTAAAGTTCGGTACGAACCCGAACTTTACAGTTCAGGTTCGCTCAACTCTATTGATGAATGATGACCTATCCTGTGGTTTTCCATGGATGTGTATGGAGGTAAAGTAATATACAATGCTTTCTGAACAGTGATACAGCCACACTACATAAAACTAGCTCATTATTAGAGATGAGTGAATTAAATCCCACGAAGTGGAATTCAATCCGAATTTTGGGATAAATTCGATTCGCCTAGAAGCCAAATCTCCTCATGCTTTGTGCCAGGAAATCGATTTAACCTGAAATAGTATAAAAAAAAATAAAATTAAACTTAGCTTCTCCATTTGCTCGCGACAGGCTGCCAGATTCCATTTTGCTTGAAGATCTCAGCCGAAATCCCAAGCTGCGCGATATTACATCATCACGCCGGCTGGTGTGATGACATCATATGTCAGCACGCCAGCTGGCGTGATGATGTAATCTTGCATTGCACAGGATTTTGGCTGAGATCTTAAAGCAAGATGGTGGAGGTTGGCCCGTTGCAAGCAATTGGAGGCAGTAATTTTGATTTAATTTTTTTATTGTTAATTTTACACTCAGATGCCGCGATTATGTATGAACGCGGCATCTGAGGGGTACAATGACGGGGGGCGGCACTATCACAGCTCACTGTCATTGCACCCGCTACTTACAAAAAATGCACTTCGTGACTAAAGAAATTCATCACAAAGCAAATTTGTTTGTGAAATTTGGAAAATCAGCCGAATCAAACTTTTAAGAAATTCGCTCATCTCTACTCATTATACCTAAAGTGGACATACAACCTTGACTACATTTTTGTTTTCTTTAAACTGTATAGGTCCAAAATTGTGCACTAATGAAAAGCTTAAAGGGAATCTGTCACCTGGATAATTAATATTAAACCAAATGTATGTCCTTACAGCTCTTCATACCATCTTTCCATAAGTCTTCTTTTCCCTTGGAGCTTGCTTTATATCTTCATAAAAATCCACTTTTATCCTTATGGTAATGAGGCAGTAAGGTGCCCAGAGGGTATTTTTATTCAAAAGGGTCCAAGGAACCCCCTCCATCGAGTGCTCAGGCACTCCCTTACAGGGGGGGGGGGGCTTACAGAGCCCAAGCACACCTCTCTCTCCTCTCATACACTATGTTCCCAGCATTTCCCTTGCCGTCACTCCCCCCAGCTAAGTCGCTAGTAGCCGATAACCCTGCCCACACTTTCCCTTCAGCTTCACCAACAGGCGCAGTACTTAACAGTGCTGGCTCATGCGCTCTTTCTATTTAACTAAGGGCATCAGCCTCAACTGTTTCAATGGGCATTCACCAAAATGTCACTGGGCTCGTCGCATGCCCTGTGAAACAGTTCACGCTGATGCCCTTAGTTAAACTGGAAGAGCGCAGCCGGGGGGGTGCTGATAGCAATGCAGGGGGCCTAGTGTATGAGAGAAGAGAGGGGTATTCTTGGGCTCTGTAGGGGGGGCCTGGTCACTCGTTCCTGTGTACCTTTTGAATGAAAATAATGCCCCTCTGGTAACATTACTGCCTCATTAGCATAAGGATAAAAGGATTTTTATGAAGATATAAAGCGAGCTCCAAGGGAAAAGAAAACCTATGGAAAGAAGGTATGAAGAGCTGCAAGGACATACTTTTGGTTTAATATCGATTATCCAGGTGACAGATTCTCTTTAACTTATTTTAAGCAGCTAGGGTCCTATTTTCTGGTACACTGATCCAAATCCCTACATAGACAAAAAGATAATAGACAACATACTGGATTTCCAAAGATACTCATAGGGGAGCAGAAGAATTTATTGCATACTGTTTTATAATTGAGTTCAGTGTATACAAATGATGCACTAAGCTCCATCTAGTGGTGGCAACTGGCAGCAGCATTTTATTACCTAATTCCTTTTAGAGAATTTAGCAGAAAAAAGGGAGCTCCTACTGGTATAAAGATTTACTATATAAAGAAATTGATCAGCAAAGAATTCAATCCAAAAGTTTAATCCAAAAACAATTTAGGAGGATATTTATTAAAACCAGCATTATGTATGCTGGTCTTAACCCCTTAACATTCATATTAAAATTTTAAAAAAGCTCCCAAAAATGTCACTTACATTACTGTAAATTTTGAATTTATGTTTGCAGTAAATATAGCTGCACAACTCAGGGACACAAATGAATTTTTAACCCCTTAGTGACGCAATTAATTTTAGCCTTAAGGACCAGTAACATTTCCTTCCTCCCCCCGTTGTGTTTCAGCAGTCATAATATTTTTATTTTTTCTTCAATTTAGTTGTATGAGACCTTGAATTTTATAGGATGAGGTGTAGTTTTTTTTTTTTAGGAACCATTTTGGGGTTCATATACAGTACTGTATTAAATAACTTTTATTATTTTTTTGTTAGGGGAAGGAAAAACCCAGTATTTTTACAGTCTTCACTGAGTGGTATAAATAACATGATAACTTTATTCTATGGATTAGTATAATTATGATACCAAATTTATATATATATATTTTTTTTCTGCTCACAGACTCTCAGCTGTCTTGCTGCGCACATTCCTCTTCCAGGCTGGATCTCTATAAAATATTTTTTAAAAAAGGGAGAAAATAAAATAAATGAATCGCACATCCAGCTGCTGTGCTTTGATCTCATCTCTCTCATATTTTTTCAGAAGACAGCACTAAATAGCGCATGTGTACCGCCTCCTATGCTACATGCTGTATGAGGCATTAGTGTACATTTTGATCAAAAGGCATAAGCCCACTCACCACGCCATAGTTGCCTCTATGAGTGGGTCCTAACCTAAAATTGGCGCGGCGCTGCACGGCGACCACCGATGTTGTGGCGCCATCCCAGCCGGCGGCGCGACCCAGCAGCCCAACAGCACCCAAGCTGCCTGACCATGCCATACCTAGCACTGGGCCCCACCAACCAGCCAGAAAAACAGTACAGTGGCCCCTGTGCAGCACAACACCATGTGAACAGTTGTCAAAGCTCACCTTACCTGAAGCTCTCAGGAACTCCAACTGAGAGCATGGTAGGTTAATTTAACCCCTGCTGCAGAATACTTGGCTAATTAAAATCACCTGGCCGAATGGAAGGAGTGCTGATCCAGGGACCGAATCTCTATACATATATATAAAAAAAAAGTTATTCTGCAGTAGGAGTTAAATTAACCTACCAGGCTTTCAGTTGGAGTTCCTGAGAGCTTCAGGTAAGTTGAGCTTTGACAACTGTTCATACGGGGGCCACTGTGCATTTTTTTTGGGCTGGTTGGTGGGGCCCAGTGCTAGGTATGGCATTGTCAGGCAGCAGGGGTGCTCTTTGGCTGCTGGGTCTCGCCGCCGGTCGGCATGGCGCCACAGCGTCGGTGGTCGCCGTGCAGCGCTGCGCCAATTTTAGGTTAGGACCTACTCATAGAGGCAACCTTGGCGTGGTGAGTGGGCTTATGCCTTTTGATCAAAATGTACACTAATGCCTCATTCAGCATGTAGCATAGGAGGCAGTACACATGCGCTATTTAGTGCTGTCTTCTGCAAAAGTAGCAGGGATGAGATCAAAGCATAGCAGCTGGATGTGAGATTCATTTCTTTTCTTTTCTCCCTTTTTCTATATATATCTCTAAAAAATATCCCATAATCTACCCCTTTAAGTAAATGGCGTAAAGAAAAATATAAAAAATTGCACCAGCTTTTTTTTGTGACCTCACCTCCCAATTTTTTTTTATAAAAATCAGTTAGAAAGCCAAATGTACCCCTTCTTCAGTGGCCATTTTTCATCAAAGATCCAACCCACTTATATACCCATATTCAGTCTTTCCCAAGCCCCAAAATGGATTCTTAATTATCATCAACTCAAATTTAGGGTTGAGCGAACCCGAACTGTAAAGTTTGGGTTCGGTGTTCGGAGATTTCTTAGCGCTTTTTGAAAGGCTGCAGAGCAGCCAATCAACAAGCGTTAAACTGTGTGACCTTAAAAGCCATCACAGCCATGCCTACTAATGGCATAGCTGTTATTGGCCAGTGCAGCATGTGACCGAGCCTCTATATAAGTTGCAGTCACGTAGTGCTGCACGTCACTCTGCTGTGCTTAGTGTATATATAAGCAAAACTTCGTGGCACTCTGCCGTCCGTTTGCCGCTGGAAGTCGGGTTCCCACCCCGTCTTTGTAAAAAATATAGAAACTCCAGGAATTAAGTTGCAAGAAAGTATTTTTTTAATTGGTATTTGCGGCTGTGTACAATGTGACATTTCGGCCACACATTGGCCTTCATCAGACTACAGCAAAAGAAAAAAAACTAAATAAATAGTGTAATCAAATATTACATACAAATATTTTAAGTGCTTAGTGTAGGGAGAGAATGCTGCTGCTACTGTGAGGGATAGAATAGGACAGAATCTGTTATCAGAACTCCAATTGAACTCAGCGATCTACATAGATATAGTTGTGTGAGTGCAGTGCACAATCTTTTTACCCTGCTCTGAGCCCAGTGCCAGAGAAAAACAACTTTTATCCGTCTGTTAGTTAGGTAGGTGGCGGCCATTTTTTGCAAGCTCAGTGCACCAGCACTGCATCTGTGCTTTTGTGACATTCAAATCCAAACTTGAAATACTGCAATAATAATCTGGCTTTGAAAAAACACCCATTTTTGGCAATATCCAACATCTGGTGCCTTTGCAGAATTAGTCAGTGTGCAATTTAAGCTAAAAAATACAGCTATAATTTTCTGGGTTTTCAAAAACACCCTTTTTGGGAAAAATACACTATGACAGCGCTTGCTGCATCAGCACGTGTGAAATTCAAGGGTTATATACTGCTGTCATATTCAGTTATTAAACAAACTTAATTTTGAAGCCTTTGCTGCATATGTCATTGGGAGATACTGTGGTAATTTAGATACTGTGGTTCTATTCAGTTATTTGAAAAACAACCATTTTGGGCAAAAAACTTTAATTGCGGCCTAGTCTGGATCAGTACATGTGAGATAAACCCTTTAAATACTGTGGTTCTATTCAGTTATTTAAAAAAACACAATTTTGGTCAAAAAACTTTAATTGCGGCCTAGTCTGGAGCTGTACGTGTGAGAGACACATTTTATATACTGTGGTTATATTCTTCTATTAATAAAACACCCTTTTTGGGCAAGATCCTAAATTTCAGAAATATGAGAAGAGCGTCAAATAAGGGACGTGGCCCAAGTCGTGGTGCTGCTGGTGGTGCTCCTGTTGCAGGGAGAGGACGTGGTCGATCTGTGCCAGCTACACGCACAAGTGAAACCCCTTCCTCAGGTGCGAGTAGGCGACAGAACCTGCAGCGGTATTTGGCCGGGCCGAATGCGGCTCTACGAATGGTGAGGCCAGAACAAGTACAGGCGATAATAGATTGGGTTGCTGACCGTGCCTTCAGTTCCTTCACATTGTCTCCCACCCAGTCTCCTGCTGAAAGATCAGAGTTGGCACCTAGAGCCCATGTCCATCAGTCTTTCACCTCACCCCCTTGCAAATCAGCCAAGCAGTCTGAGCCCCAAGTCATGCAGCAGTCTCTTCTGCTTTTTGATGACTCCCAGGGCCATCCACCTATCCCTGCCCCAGAAGTGAAAGAGATTGAGTGCACCGATGCCCAACCACTTATGTTTCAAGATGAGTACATGGGAGGACCCTCGCAGCGCGTCTCGAATGATGACGAAACACAGGTGCCAACTGCTGGGGCTTTCGTAAGTGTGCAGACTGACAAGGAGGGCAGGGGTGAAGACTGGGTGGAAGATGATGTGGGGGATGATGAGGTCCTCAACCCCACATGGAATCAAGGTCATGCGAGTGACCTATGTAGATTCGGAGGAAGAGGCGGTGGTCGCACAGAGCCACCAGCACAGCAGAAGAGGGAGCAGGGTGCAAAAGCGGAGCGGCCGTCCCCTAGACAGTATGCCTGCTACTGCCCACCACAGCAAGGGACCGAGCACACCAAAGCCAGCTCCAAGGAGTTCCCTGGTGTGGCAGTTCTTCAGACAATATGCTGATGACAAGACACGAGTGGTTTGCACGCTGTGCAATCAGAGCCTGAAGCGAGGCATAAACGTTCGCAACCTGAGCACAACCTGCATGACCAGGCATTTAAGTGCAAAGCACGCGCTGCAGTGGAGTAGACACCTCAAAAACCAAGAAAGGTCTCTGGCTCCTCCTGCTTCCTCTTCTGCTGCAGTCTCGGCCTCTTTATCCACCTCTGGAGTGACAGTGCCACCTGACAGAGGATCTGCCAGGAACACCACCACCTGGGTCACCAAGCATCTCCACAATGTCCCACGGAAGTGTCCAGCTCTCCTTCTTCCAAACACTGGAGCAGAAGAGGAAGTACCCTCCTACCGACCCACGATCCCTGGCCCTGAATGCCAGTATTTCAAAATTACTGGCCTTTGAAATGCTGTCATTCCGTCTGGTGGAGACAGAGAGTTTTAAAGGCCTTATGGCGGTGGCTGTCCCACAGTACATTGTGCCCAGCTGCCACTACTTTTCCAGGTGAGCCATCCCTTCCCTGCACAACCAAGTGGGGGACAAAATCAGGTGTGCACTGTGTAACGCCATCTGTGGCAATGTGCAACTCACTACGGATGCGTGGACCAGTAAGCACGGTCAGAGATGTTATATCTCCATAACAGCACACTTGGCGGCTGGGCTTGAGGCGGATAGCAGTTTGGCACATGTCCTTCCACCACCGAGGATTGCAGGGCGCTTCAGTTTGCCTCCTGTTGCTTCTTTCTCCTACTCTGCTTCCTCATCCTCTACCGGCCCCTCATCCGGTCAGCGTAACACCTTCACCACCAACTTCAGCACAACCAGGGGTAAACGACAGCAGGCAATTTTAAAACGTATCTGTTTGGGGGACAAACCCCACACAGGGCAGGAGCTGTGGATAGGCCTTGAACAACAGACCGATGAGTGGTTGGTGCCAGTGAGCCTCAGGTCCGGCCTGGTAGTGTGCGATAATGGATGAAATCTTTTAACAGCTCTGGGACTAGCCGGTTTGACGCACATTCCTTGCCTGGCGCATGTGCTGAATTTGGTGGTGCAGAGATTCCTTAAAAATTACCCCGATATGTCAGAGCTGCTGCATAAAGTATGGGGCCATCTGTATGCGCTTTCGGCATTCTCACCCTAGTGCTGCTCGCCTGTCAGCACTGCAGCGTAACGTCGGCCTTTCCGCTCACCGCCTCATATGCAACGTGCCCACAAGGTGGAACTCCACCTTGTACATGCTGGCCAGGCGATAGTGGAGTTTCAGCTGCAGCACGCACGGGTGAGTCGCTCGGTGGAACAGCACCACTTCACCACCAATGACTGGGCCTCCATGCGAGACCTGTGTTCCTTGTTTTGTTTCGAGTACTCCACCAACATGGACAGTGCTGATAACGCCGTTCTCAGCGTTACTATTCCAATTCTATGCCTCCTTGAAAAAACGTTGCTGGCGATGATGGAAGAGGATGTGGCACAGGAGGAAGAGGGATAATTTCGTAGGGTTTCTGGCCAGTCATTCCCAAGTGGCTCCGAGGGTGGGTTACTGCACCCACAAATGCCAGGTACACAAATGTCCAGCCAGGGAACAGTTCTGTAGGAAGACGAGGTGGCGGATGAGGAGGAGGAGATGGAGGAGGAGGAACCTTGTTCACAGCAGGGTGGTACCCAGACAAGCTCATGGCCATCACTGGTGCATGGCTGGGGGGATACAGAGGACACAGACGATACACCTCCCACAGAGGAAAGCTTTTCGTTGCCTCTGGGCAGCCTGGCACACATGAGCGATTACATGCTGCAGTGTCTCTGCAATGACCGCCGAGTTCCCCACATTCTAACTTGTGCTAATTACTGGGTGGCCATGCTACTGGATCCCCATTACAAGGACAACGTACCGTCCTTAATTCCCTCACTGGAGCGTGATTGTAAGATGCGCGAGTACAAGCGCACGCTGGTAGACGCACTGCTAGTGGCATTCCCACCTGACAGCGGGGGCACAGTGAAAGCACAAGGCGAAGGCAGAGGAGGAGGAAGAGGTTGCTAACGCAGCTGGGGCACCGCCAGCACCTCAGAAGGCAGGGTTGGCATGGCTGAAATGTGGAAAATCTTTGTCAGCACGCCACAACAACCAGCACCACCAGCTGATATGGAACGTCAGGAGGCAGCATTTCACCAACATGGTGGAGCAGTATGTGTGCACATGCCTACACGTACTAAATGACGGGTCTGCCCCCTTCAACTTCTGGTTCTCCAAATTGGGCACATGGCCTGAGATTGCTCTTTAGGCCTTGGAGGTGCTGGCCTGCCCTGAAGCCAGTGTATTATCTGAACATGTGTTTAGCATGGTAGGGTGCGTGTATAAAGGCCTTAACCAGCCATTGTTATACTACAGCGCAATTGCTCATTCTTGTATTTTTGATATTTCACACTCTTTTGGAGTGTGCCCTAATTAAAAAAATTAAAATTAAAACCAAAACCAGTGTTGGCTAGCTCATCCTCCTCCACCGCTGCTTCCAACTACACAGCTACGTCCACCGCCTCCTCAAACTCATACTCCATATGAACCTCCACCTCATAAATATATATATATTTTTTTAATTTGTACGTATTTTTTTTAATGTCATTTCACTACTTTGTCTGTTACATTTTCGGGTGAGATTCGCCAATTTTTGGCTGTGATATACCACTGCTATACCTAGTAAACAGGTTAAAAAATTCACTAATTTTTCTTTTACATTTTCGGGTGACATTAAACAATTTTTTTCTGTCATAGACCCCTGCTCTACCAAGTAGACAGGTTAATAAATGTCACAAATTTTTCAGTTATATTCTTGGGTTGACATTTTACAATTGACTTGAATAAACTCTTCTTTAATTGATGCGCGCCATCTCATTTCATTCAATGCTTAAACTTTAACAAGTTGTCCCACATTTGCACTTTAATAATTTGTCCCACATTTGCGCTTCAATAGCTTTTCCCATATTTCCGCTCAATAATTTTTTTTTCTATCTATTTATCTCCCTTGGATGTGGTCTCTCTTTCTCACGCTCCCTCTCCGGCGTGGAACCCTGATTCACCGATAGCCGTGATCAACAAGGTAGGCTCAGAAAAGAACATCGAAAGTTGATAGAGCAGATATCCAATTGGATCGTAAACATCACGGGGACGTGCGACATGGTGGGGCAGTATGTTTGCACACGCCTACACGAACTGACTGATGGTTCTGCCCCCTGCAACTTCTGGGTCTCCAAAATGGGCACATGGCCTGAGCTTGCCCTTTACGCCTTGGAGGTGCTGGCCTGCCCTGCAGCCAGTGTATTGTCTGAACGTGTGTTTAGCATGACTGGAGGGGGTTATCACAGGTTATATTTCCAAAAGAAAAATACATTTAAAACAAAAAAGCAGTGTAGGCTACCTACTCCTCCTCCACCGCCACTTCCACCTACACCGCCACAACCACCGCCTCCTCAATCTCCTACTCTATATGGACCTCGTCCTCCTAGATCAAGATTATTAGTTTTAATTTTTACGTATTTTATGTTATTTGAATTCATTTCCCTATCCACATTTGTTTGCAGAGCTCTTGCTGTGCTCTTAACCACATTTTGCTGGCATTTGCAGCCCTCTAGCTCTTTTCGTGACATTTTTAGAGCCATTTTAGTGCTCAAAAGTTTGGGTCCCGAACCCGTCGAACCCGAACACCCAGGTGTCCGCTCAACTCTATTCAAATTGTTTTGATATTTTGGGAGTATATATTAATTAATTTTAATATCTGAAAGTTTATGTGACCCATGACCTTAAAAAAACACATGCAATTTTGATGCGTTGTCAATGCGTTTTTTCATCTGAATATGCGTTTTTTTGTGTACAATTGCTCCTTACTTCAAATAATAACCTTATGTATTTGTTTTCAATATATTGTAAAATATTATAAAAATATGAAAATGAAATATCAATAAAATAAAAAACTCAAATATATAGAAAAAATATATAAACAAATATGTATAAATAAATAAACATAATCTTATAATTATGCAGTGATGTAATCATGTGACAAATCAATGCCTTATTATTCATTATAGTTCTCTTGTAGTTACTTCTAACTAATAGGCTTTTTCTTTTCTACAGGTCTGTGTATTGACGTGACGGAGAAGGGGCTAAAACCCCAGCACAGGAATTGTGTAGTATATAATTTAATACAAAATGGGATTCCCTCCTTATTAAACAGTCGGAAGCATTGATACGACTCATTGTGAAAAGAAGGACTCAAATTCTGGATGAAATAACTGAAAAAAATAGATTAAATGAAAGATATAATAGATACATTACCACACAATGAGGAATTTAATATGTGGCAGGAAAGATTATGTAAGGGGCTAGATAGAACAGAACAGGAAACTATAAAGAAAGAAAGAAACAAATTCAGGAACTATACAAGAGCTGAACATAATGAAAAGGAGGAACAAGAGAAACAAAGCAATACACAATCTGAAGATAGACAAACAGGTGAAAGAGAAATTGACAATTCACAAATGAGATGCACTGTTCCAGTCACAAACAGATTTGAAATGTTATCAAATCATCATTTTTTTAGACAGAACACCACCACATCACCAATCACGAGCTCGACAAACAGTCACCAGAACAAATTCACCATGACACATCAATACAATTTGAGACACAGATGCGACAATCAGGAGCAGGAACACAGGCCACAACCACAACAGAGGACATTATATTCACGGAGCCAGTCCTAACACACAATATAAAATTACATACAAGAGACAACACAGAGACAATATCACAAAGAATTCACACGAGAGAGGAAGAAAAAGATACGAAGAGGAAACAGAAAGAATAACCAATTACAAGAATTAGGAAAATCAAATAGTGATAATGTTATAGTGAATCTGAGCTCAGTGACATTAACCGATGCACAAGTGAAGTTACTAAATAAAGGTTTAAAATTTGCACCCACAACAAGATTACATAAGTTCAACACATACATAGGAGTAGAAAAATTTGTTAGGAAGGTATGCTTGAAGAAATATAAAAAAAAAAAAAAAACCCTGTTACTTTGGAAAATAGTGTAAATTCTAAATATATCCTTACAGAATTGAAACAAAAACCTAAAATCTATCCAAAACAGGAAATAGGGCAAGAAATAGCAGCCTTCAGAAAGTGTGTAGAGACACATTAAGAAGTAATAACCTTACAATACAAGAAATTCAGGCTATAAAACAACTACAAAAATCAGAAAATATTATCATCCGACCGGCAGATAAGGGAGGTGCCATCGTGATTCTTGAATCAGAACAAATATAATGTAGAGTGTATAAGACAGCTGTCTGATGAAACTACATATAAAAAACTAAAAGAGGATCCTACTAAATAGTTTAATCAAACTCTCTTTGAATATTGTAAAAAGGGATTGGACAAAAAGATTCTTTTGGAATAGGAGTATAAATTCATCCTAGGAGCACAACGTAGATTACCTGTATTCTTATTCTACTGTCTACCAAAAATACATAAAGTTCAGAAAAATCCACCGGGCCGATAAATCATCTCAGGAATTGGAACTTTGACTTCTAATTTATCTCAATATATTGACCAAATTTTACAGCCTATTGTGAAAAACACATTCTCGTATCTAAAGGATACTACACAGATAATACAAATCATTGAAAATCTAGACTATACAGATGTAGCAGGGTTAGCACTCCAGCTCTTAACTCAAATTTCTTAACTCATCATGTTATCTTGAGACAAAAGCCATTGAAAAGCAATTGAAGGTATTTGCTTAGATTAGATAACACAACTCAGAAATCTCAGAAAACAAGAGTATACATTAGAAGTTAACTCATTATATACTATAATAGATTATGATCAAGGGATTACAGCAATGGAGACACAATTGGAGATGATTGGTTGACTTTGTAGAACAAATCAATTTTATAGCAGAAGGAGTACGATACATATTGACGCATAACTACTTTTCGTCCTATAAGATGCACCGACCCATTAGACGCACCTAGGTTTCTGAGGAGGAAAATAAGAAAAAATATATTTTGAACCAAAAGGTGTGGATGACACTATTATGGGGGATCTGTGGATAGCACTGTTATGGGGGCATCTGTGGGTGGCACTGTTATGGGGGCATCTGTGGATGGCACTGTTATGGGGGATCATTGTGGGGGCATCTGCAGATTGCACTGTTATGAAGGCATCTGTGAATGACACATATATAGCATCTTATCTAATGTGTCATCCACAGATCCCCCATAACAATGTCTCTGCGTAGTGAATGGGGGCTGGCATCTGGTTTTGTAATGGCAGCGGGGCCCGGTGCAGTCACTGTATTCTACTACACCGGGCCCCGCTCACTGTAGTATAATCATATCTAACTTGTGGGTATTATTAAACTATTCAAATCATCTGAAATCCAGCGCTTGTACTACTTACTACTAACTTCTTGGCAGTCAGGAGGCTGGGCAGGCGCTCGCAGCGTGACTCACTACATCATGCACCTGCGCCGCCGGGCGGAGCAGGCGCGTGACGTAGTGAGCTACGCTGGTGTCAGTGTCGCTTTCCTTGTCTGTGACTTCGCTGTATCCTGGGGAGCCCACCACGGTACACGGCTTACAACTTGGCATAGTCGGCAGGATACAGCGAACGTTATGGACTGGAACGTGGCGGGAGATCATCCCCCGGCGCCATTGGTGCCGGATAAGGACCCAGCCCAGGGTGCACAGACGCAAGTCCAGCTTGCCTCCAAAAATATGGCTACCCCAGTAGGATACATCCCTGTAGGGACACTGCTGTGTCATCTGCCAAAGTATGATGGTAGAAACATGACATTGCAGTACTGGACTGAAAGGGTGCAAAGTGCGGTTAAAATGTGTAACCTGACCCCCGAACTGCGGGCCGAGGTTACGTTGGGAGCCCTAGAGGATGAAGTCAGGCGGACAGTGATGGTAAGGCCTGACTCTGAGAGAGATACTTTAGCGAAGATATTCTCCCTGCTAGAGAGAGCCCCAAGGGGGGTGTGCCAAAGTGGTACATTTACGGAGTCACTTCTTTAACCGACCCCAGCGAGAGGGCGAGACCCTGATGCAATATTCCAATGCTCTACAGGAGACGCTGAATGAGATACAACGATAAGACCCGGAGGCCATGTGCGCCTTCTGGGAGGTGGACCAGCTTCTACGAGATCAGTTTATAGTGGGGCTCTCCAATAAATTCTTACAAGATAAATTACGAGATGACCCGAACAATGGCCGATATAACATTTTACAGCGTCTACTTAGCCGCCGTAGAGAGAGATGAAAGAGCTTATACCTGTGGCAGCGAGAGTGGTGAATAACATGCATGTTACAAGGGACCGGCCGGGATCTGAAAAATCGGAGTCCTTAAAGGATGTGGTCCAGGCCCTGCGGGCAGAATTGAAAGAGCTTCTGCTGGAAGTGTCCCAGATGAAGGCAGAACTGTCCCGGCCTCCGGAAACGGTCCCCGCACCTCGTGCCACTCCACCCAAAACAACTCCGGTGAGGGGGCCAGTCAGAAGAGGGCCCCTCTGTTGGGCTTGCCGAAAGTACGGCCATATGGCCAGAGAGTGCCCAGAACAGGTAGCGTCTGAGCTGACGTTAAACTTCCGATTGCTGCATTCGCGCTTTCCAGACAGTGCGAATGCACTAATTATCCCGACACCTGCATCCTGTAGATCTTCCACCACAAGCGGCAGAAGTCTGATGAAGGCCAATGTGTGGCCGAAACGTAAAAAAATTGTACACAGCCGCAAATATCAATTAAAGTATTCCTTTTTTGCAACGCAATTGCTGGAGTTGTTATATCTTTGCTGCAGTAGCTGGGCGTCCTGCGGCGGTGCACCAGAAGTTAAGTCCTCTGCATGAAGAACGTGATCTATATGCCAGCAGACCAGTATTAGAAGCCGAGTTGGAAGGCCGAAAAGTTTGCTGCCTAGTTGATACAGGTTCAGAGTGCACCCTAATGCCTCTGGAGTTCTTCGAGAGGCACTTCGGGCATATGATGGACCTCAAAGACGGGAGCGCCATCAGCCTGATGGCTGACGATAATAGAGAAATGGATGTTCGAGGGATAGTCTGGATGCGGGTCGGACTGTTTGGGCAAGACATCGGCAAGAAAGGGGTCGTGCTGGTGGACCATTCATCCCGGAAAGGAATGGATGCGACCCTGGGCATGAATATACTGAGAGACCTAGACCATAAACTCTATGCCAAGGAAGGGCCGAAGTACTGGCAACGGGCCACCGCACACCGGCCTACCCAGAAGTTCTTACAACAAATGGTGAGGAGCTGTAGCCTGCAAAAGAGTAACCTGTCCGGACGGGCCATTGGAGACGTGAGGGTGCTACGGAGGACTCCATTGAAGATCCCACCTCGGCAGAAGCGAATATTGATGCTGCCAGTGGGGGCTGGACGATGACTGAATGGACTGGAGGTTCTGATCAAGCCAGTTTATCAAGAAGAAACGCAGATTCGCCCACTGGTAGCCCGGGCCCTCGCCGTTGTGTGCCTATACGCTGCTGTAATGTTGAGGACTGCGAATTAACCGTCCCCGCAAACACCCTGTTGGTCAAAGTTTATGTGTCCAAAGGGGGTATCGCTTGACGAAGGGGCTTCAGGCTGCAGCCGGATAGGAGATCAGCTTGGACTTATGCTGTGGAGATCCATTCAAGGGAAACCCAGACAGCGGAGTGGAACAGTCGAGTGATCATGGCCCGTATGGGGGTGGACTGCAGAACCCTGACCCTGGGGGAGCAAAAGCTGCTGGAAGACACCCTCTGGGAATTTCAGGAGGCCTTCTCAAGACATGATGAGGACTTTGGGTGTGCTACTGCCATCGAACATGAAATCCCAACTGGAAATGCTGCGCCGATCGGGGAACATTACCAGCAGATCCCACCTAAGATGTATCAGGAGGTGAAATTTATGGTGGCCAGCATGTTGGAGAACTGGGTGATCCAGGAGAGTCAAAGTCCGTGGGCTGCTCCAGTAGTCTTGGTGCGGAATAAAGACTGGAGTCTCCGGTTCTGCGTCGATTATCAGAAGCTGAATGCTCAGACCGTCCGGGATGCCTACCCCCTTCCACGGATTGAGGAGTCATTATCAGCCCTAAGCCAAGCAAATTTCTTCTCAACTCTTGACCTGGCTAGTGGGTACTGCCAGGTGCTGGTGGCCAAGAAGGACAAAGCCAAGGCGGCCTTCATTCTACCTATGGGACTCAACGAGTTCAACCGGATGCCCTTCGGCCTCTCCAATGCTCCGGGAACATTCCAGCGATTGATGGAACACTGTCTGGGGGACCTCAACTTCGAATCAGTATTGATATACCTGGATGACATAGTAGTGTTCGGGGCTTTCTTTGAAGATCACCTGCAGAAGCTGCGACAAGTCTTGGGACAGCTACGAGACCATGGGCTCAAGATCAAGCCAAAAAAATGCCTGCTGTTCCAACAGCAGATAGAGTACTTAGGACATGTGGTCACCCAGGAGGGGGTAAAACTGGCCCCCAGCAAGGTGGAGGCCTTTCAGAAGTGGCCCGGCCAAGTACACTACGGGAGGTACGGGCGTTCGTGGGACTGGCTGGCTATTACAGGAGGTTTATACCCAAATTTGCTCATCTGGTGGGCCCGTTAAATGAGTTGCTAAGAGGCACGGCTGGGGGCCCGAAGAAACGCCCCGTCAACAAGAGGCCTTAGAAGCGGTGAAAGAGGCGCTCACCAATGCCCCGATCCTGGCTTAAACGCGGTTTGATACCCCATTTCTGCTGTATACTTATGGAAGCCTACATGGTCTGGGGGCCATATTCTCCCAAGTCCAGGATGGACAGGAGAGAGTCATCGCCTATGGGAGCTGGTCCGGAAGAGAGTCAGAATGCAACCCTGATAACTATAGCTCCTTTAAACTGGAACTACTGGCACTGGTGTGGGCCATGACCAAAAGGTTTGCAGAATACCTGACTGGTGCAGAAGTGACCGTGATGACAGACAACAACCCGTTGGCACACCTGGAGAATGCCAAGCTCGGTGCACTCGAGCAAAGATGGTTGGCCGGCCTCTCTAAGTTCCAATACCGCATCAAGTTCCGGTCCGGTAGGGAGAACGGCAACGCCGATGCACTCTCTCGAGTTCCAGTATGACAGTCGACTCAGAGAGCTGATGAGGAGTTAGAGGATACTGAAACTCCTGACCTTGGTCGCTTACCTCTGTTCCCGGATGTGGCACATTCAAGTAGGGTGGAGTCTGGAATGACGCTGGTGCTGGGAAAAATGTTGACTGATTGGGAGAGAGTCCAGAATAGCTGTCGGGATTTGTGGAAAGTGAAAGAATGGGTTCGGAGCAAGATCTGGCCTCGGCCCGAAGAACATTCCCATCTGACCCCAGACTGTCAGAAGTTGTTAAGGCAGTGGGACAAGCTGACAATTACCCAGGGCCTGCTGTGCCGGATCACATACTTACAGTCAGAGCTGTAGTACCGGCAACAGATTGTCATTCCCATGTCGTTGGGACCGGAGGCCGCTAGGGAAGCTCATGAAAAGGGAGCTCATTTTGGGAGCGACAAAACATTCAAGTGGCTCCAACGGCTGGTATACTGTCCAGATCTAGCCGACATTGTGGCCGTGGCATGTCTTAAGTGTCGATCCTGTGGGTTGAGTACTGAACAGCGGGCTCCTGTGCAGACCATCCGCACCTCAGTGCCCCTAGAACTTCTAATGATCGATTATGTACAGATTGGGTACTCTACCTCGGGACACTCGTACTGTATAGTCATGACAGATCACTTTACCAAGTATGCGGTGGCTGTGCCCACCTGAGACCAAACCGCAGAGTCGCCTACTGAAGCTGTCTGTAAACACTTTATACAAGTGTTCGGGTGTCCACGGAGGATACATTCTGACCAGGGAGAATGCTTTCAGGTTACTCTAATGAATGAACTGTACCAACTGTATAGTATTGAACGCTCCCACACCACTCCATATCACCCACAAGGAAACGGGGCGTGCGAACGCTTCAATCGCACCTTGCTTCAGATGCTGCAGACTCTGGAAGACAGTCAAAAAGCCCAGTGGCCCGCGTACCTACCTGAGTTGATGTGGGCCTATAACAACAGAGTACACAGTACCACTGGATACTCTTCACATATGCTCAAGTTTGGACGAGCCGGACAGGAGATTGAAGATCTCCACATGCCCAGCCCGATGGAGCCCCCACGAGAAGTACCACCGCATGGGTGCAGGAGCATCGCCGCCGGCTGAGAGCAGTCCACAAGGTTGTTGGGGAGTGCCTGGGACAGGTGATACACCCTAACCCAAGACCACTGCAGAAAGATGGGTATGTCCATCGGGTGATGGTCAAAGGCAAACGGCCGTCTGGAAAGTTGGATGGACAGTGGGAGGCAGTTCCATACACTGTGAAGAGAAGGGTAGACCCCGTTATTCCGGTCTATGAGTTAGAGCCAGTAGGGACAGGGCGACAGTCATGGAACTTACACCGTAATATGTAGAGACGTTGCAATTTTGATGAGCCGGTGTGTGTGTGGAGGGGGTGCCTCCTCATGCTCCGAGTATGGAGGAAAGTCCCTCAGATGAGGAAGAGGAGGAATGGTGGGTTGTCCCTGTCCAGGTGTCCACAGAGGTTCTGTCTGTGACAGGTTTGCCACCAAGGTGCAATGCTGAACAGTCAACAGATCATCTCTTGTCAAATATGCCTGATGTCCCCAGTACTTCTGAAACCTTCAATCTGAGAAGGTCAGCAAGGCCTAATGCTGGTGTGCCTCCACAGCGCTATGCCCAGGAAGAGTTTGTATGAGGAGAGTTGCCAAGCACGACAACTTCGAGTGGGGTGGCATGTGAGATTGTGGAAAAACTTTGCCTATATAATGTTTATGTTTAAATTGTATTGGAGCTGTCATTTTGCATTCCGGGCACCCAGAGACCACTGTCTTGCAGCACAGTCAGCACACTCTGGGATCTGCATATGCAAAGAAGATGATGACTCATGCTTAGGGATGAGCGAACCCGAACTGTATAGTTCGGGTTCGTACCGAATTTTGGGGTGTCCGTGACACGGACCCGAACCCGAACATTTTCATAAAAGTCCGGGTTCGGGTTCGGTGTTCGTCGCTTTCTTGGCACTTTTTGAAAGGCTGCAAAGCAGCCAATCAACAAGCGTCATACTACTTGCCCCAAGAGGCCGTCACAGCCATGCCTACTATTGGCATGGCTGTGAATGGCCAGTGCAGCATGTGACCCAGCCTCTATTTAAGCTGGAGTCACGTAGCGCCGCACGTCACTCTGCTCTGATCAGTGTAGGGAGAGGTTGCAGCTGCGATGTTAGGGCGAGATTAGGCAGTGATTAACTCCTCCAAAAGACTTCATTCAGAGATCGATCTGCAGCTGTGGATGATTGAACTGCTGCTATTCAATTGCTCACTGTTTTTAGGCTGCCCTGTCTTGTGGTGCGTCAGCACAAGCTGCCACCAAGTGCATTTAACCCTCAATAGTGTGGTTATTTTTTGGCTATATCCTACATCAGGGTGAAGCAGTCACACCAACTGCATTTAACCATCAATAGTGTGTTTATTTTTTGGCCATATACTACATCAGGGGCAAGCTGTCACCAAGTGCATTTAACCCTCAATAGTGTGGTTGTTTTTTGGCTATATCCTACATCAGGGTGAAGCTGTCACACCAAGTGCATTTAACCATCAATAGTGTGTTTATTTTTTGGCCATATACTACATCAGGGGCAAGCTGAGCCTGTCACCAAGTGCATTTAACCCTCAATAGTGTGGTTGTTTTTTGGCTATATCCTACATCAGGGTGAAGCTGTCACACAAAGTGCATTTAACCATCAATAGTGTGGCTATTTTTTGGCTATATCCTACATCAGGGTCAAGCTGTCACACCAAGTGCATTTAACCATCAATAGTGTGGTTATTTTTTGGCCATATCCCAGTCTAATTCTGTCTGTAAACGTATACCTGTCATCCAGCGCCTAAATAATAGGCCTCAAATTTATAGTCAGCTAAATCTGTGGTTATTGCTGTAGCTGGGCAAGTTATTTAGTGTCCGTCAAAGCACAGTTTTTTTTCTGGGTTGAAATAAAATTCCCAATTTAGCAATTGTCTAAATTAGTGGTTTCTGCTGTATCAGGCCTACTTTAAATTTATCCCTAAAAGGGTATATTAGATTCAAGGTGCAGATAAGGTCATTCTCAATAACTTCACACACACGCTACTGTGCATATCCCAGTCTAATTCTGTCTGTAAACGTATACCTGTCACCCAGCGCCTAAATAATAGGCCTCAAATTTATATTCATCCAAATCTGTCATTATTGCTGTAGCTGGTCAAGTTATTTAGTGTACGTCAAAGCACAGTTTTTGTTCTGGGTTGAAATACAATTCCCAAATTTGCAATTTCCTAATTTAGTGGTTTCTGCTGTATCAGACCTACTTTAAATCTATCCCTAAAAGGGTATATAAGATTCAAGGTGCACATAGGGTCATTCTCAATAACTTCACACACACGCTATTGTGCATATCCCAGTCTAATTCTGTCTGTAAACGTATACCTGTCACCCAGCGCCTAAATAATAGGCCTCAAATTTATAGTCAGCTAAATCTGTGGTTACTGCAGTGCCTGTATTAGTGTAATACGGTACCTAAATAGATAGCCAGATAGTGTTAGGTGTCTGTAAAAAAAGGCCTGAATTTGAATTCGATACATTGGGCCAAATAATATTTTTGTTGTTGTGGTAAACGATAACAATGAGGAAAACATCTAGTAAAGGACGCGGACATGGTCGTGGTGGTGTTAGTGGACCCTCTGGTTCTGGGAGAGGACGTGGCCGTTCTGCCACAGCCACAGGTCCTAGTGTACCAACTACCTCAGGTCCCAGTAGCCGCCATAATTTACAGCGATATTTGGTGGGGCCCAATGCCGTTCTAAGGATGGTAAGGCCTGAGCAGGTACAGGCATTAGTCAATTGGGTGGCCGACAGTGGATCCAGCACGTTCACATTATCTCCAACCCAGTCTTCTGCAGAAAGCGCACAGATGGCGCCTGAAAACCAAGCCCATCAGTCTGTCACATCACCCCCATGCATACCAGGGAAACTGTCTGAGCCTCAAGTTATGCAGCAGTCTCTTATGCTGTTTGAAGACTCCGCTGGCAGGGTTTCCCAAGGGCATCCACCTAGCCCTTCCCCAGCGGTGGAAGACATAGAATGCACTGACGAACAACCACTTATGTTTCCTGATGATGAGGACATGGGAATACCACCTCAGCATGTCTCTGATGATGACGAAACACAGGTGCCAACTGCTGCGTCTTTCTGCAGTGTGCAGACTGAACAGGAGGTCAGGGATCAAGACTGGGTGGAAGACGATGCAGGGGACGATGAGGTCCTAGACCCCACATGGAATGAAGGTCGTGCCACTGACTTTCACAGTTCGGAGGAAGAGGCAGTGGTGAGACCGAGCCAATAGCGTAGCAAAAGAGGGAGCAGTGGGCAAAAGCAGAACACCCGCTTCGAAGAGCCTGCTACTGACCGCCGCCATCTGGGACCAAGCACCCCAAAGGCAGCTTCAAGGAGTTCCCTGGCATGGCACTCCTTCAAGCAATGTGCTGACGACAAGAACCGAGTGGTTTGCACACTGTGCCATCAGAGCCTGAAGCGAGGCATTAACGTTCTGAACCTTAGCACAACCTGCATGACCAGGCACCTGCATGCAAAGCATGAACTGCAGTGGAGTAAACACCTTAAAAACAAGGAAGTCACTCAGGCTCCCCCTACTACCTCTTCTGCTGCTGCCGTCTCAGCCTCTTCTGCTGCTGCCGCCTCGGCCTCTTCTGCTGCTGCCGCCTCGGCCTCTTCCTCCGCCTCTGGAGGAACGTTGGCACCTGCCGCCCAGCAAACAGGGGATGTACCACCAACACCACCACCTCCGTCAACAAGCATCTCAACCATGTCACACGGCAGCGTTCAGCTCTCCAGCTCACAAACATTTGAGAGAAAGCGTAAATTCCCACCTAGCCACCCTCGATCCCTGGCCCTGAATGCCAGCATTTCTAAACTACTGGCCTATGAAATGCTGTCATTTAGGCTGGTGGACACAGATAGCTTAAACAGCTCATGTCGCTTGCTGTCCCACAGTATGTTGTTCCCAGCCGGCACTACTTCTCCAAGAGAGCCGTGCCTTCCCTGCACAACCAAGTATCCGATAAAATCAAGTGTGCACTGCGCAACGCCATCTGTGGCAAGGTCCACCTAACCACAGATACGTGGACCAGTAAGCACGGCCAGGGACGCTATATCTCCCTAACTGCACACTGGGTAAATGTAGTGGCAGCTGGGCCCCAGGCGGAGAGGATCGCAGGGCAACATTCTTTGCCTCCTGTTGCCACCTCCTCCTACTCAGCTTCCTCCTCCTCTTCTTCCACCTACTCATCCAGTCAGCCACACACCTTCACCACCAACTTCAGCACAGCCCGGGGTAAACCTCAGCAGGCCATTCTGAAACTCATATCTTTGGGGGACAGGCCCCACACCGCACAGGAGTTGTGGCAGGGTATAGAACAACAGACCGACGAGTGGTTGCTGCCGGTGAGCCTCAAGCCCAGCCTGGTGGTGTGCGATAATGGGCGAAATCTCGTTGCAGCTCTGGGACTAGCCGGTTTGATGCACATCCCTTGCTTGGCGCATGTGCTGAATTTGGTGGTGCAGAAGTTCATTCACAACTACCCCGACATGTCAGAGCTGCTGCATAAAGTGCGGGCCGTCTGTTCGCGCTTCCGGCGTTCACATCCTGCTGCTGCTCGCCTGTCTGCGCTACAGTGTAACTTCGGCCTTCCCGCTCACCGCCTCATATGCGACATGCCCACCAGGTGGAACTCCACCTTGCACATGCTGGACAGACTGTGCGAGCAGCAGCAGGCCATAGTGGAGTTTCAGCTGCAGCACGCACGGGTCAGTCGCACTGCGGAACAGCACCACTTCACCACCAATGACTGGGCCTCCATGCGAGACCTGTGTGCCCTGTTGCACTGTTTTGAGTACTCCACCAACATGGCCAGTGGCGATGACGCCGTTATCAGCGTTACAATACCACTTCTATGTCTCCTTGAGAAAACACTTAGGGCGATGATGGAAGAGGAGGTGGCCCAGGAGGAGGAGGAGGAGGAAGAGGGGTCATTTTTAGCACTTTCAGGCCAGTCTCTTCGAAGTGACTCAGAGGGAGTTTTTTTGCAACAGCAGAGGCCAGGTACAAATGTGGCCAGCCAGGGCCCACTACTGGAGGACGAGGAGGACGAGGATGAGGAGGAGGTGGAGGAGGATGAGGATGAAGCATGGTCACAGCGGGGTGGCACCCAACGCAGCTCGGGCCCATCACTGGTGCGTGGCTGGGGGGAAATCCAGGACGATGACGATACGCCTCCCACAGAGGACAGCTTGTCCTTACCCCTGGGCAGCCTGGCACACATGAGCGACTACATGCTGCAGTGCCTGCGCAACGACAGCAGAGTTGCCCACATTTTAACGTGTGCGGACTACTGGGTTGCCACCCTGCTGGATCCACGGTACAAAGACAATGTGCCCACCTTACTTCCTGCACTGGAGCGTGATAGGAAGATGCGCGAGTACAAGCGCACGTTGGTAGACTCGCTACTGAGAGCATTCCCAAATGTCACAGGGGAACAAGTGGAAGCCCAAGGCCAAGGCAGAGGAGGAGCAAGAGGTCGCCAAGGCAGCTGTGTCACGGCCAGCTCCTCTGAGGGCAGGGTTAGCATGGCAGAGATGTGGAAAACTTTTGTCAACACGCCACAGCTAACTGCACCACCACCTGATACGCAACGTGTTAGCAGGAGGCAACATTTCACTAACATGGTGGAACAGTACGTGTGCACACCCCTCCACATACTGACTGATGGTTCGGCCCCATTCAACTTCTGGGTCTCTAAATTGTCCACGTGGCCAGAGCTAGCCTTTTATGCCTTGGAGGTGCTGGCCTGCCCGGCGGCCAGCGTTTTGTCTGAACGTGTATTCAGCACGGAAGGGGGCGTCATTACAGACAAACGCAGCTGCCTGTCTACAGCCAATGTGGACAAGCTGACGTTCATAAAAATGAACCAGGCATGGATCCCACAGGACCTGTCCATCCCTTGTGCAGATTAGACATTAACTACCTCCCCTTAACCATATATTATTGTACTTCAGGGCACTTCCTCATTCAATCCTATTTTTATTTTCATTTTACCATTATATTGCGAGGCTACCCAAAGTTGAATGAACCTCTCCTCTGTCTGGGTGCCGGGGCCTAAATATATGCCAATGGACTGTTCCAATGTTGGGTGACGTGAAGCATGATTCTCTGCTATGACATGCAGACTGATTCTCTGCTGACATGAAGCCAGATTCTCTGTTACGGGACCTCTCTCCTCTGCCTGGGTTCCTGGGCCTAAATATATGACAATGGACTGTTACAGTGGCGGCTGACGTGATGCCTGATTCTCTGCTATGACATGCAGACTGATTCTCTGCTGACATGAAGCCAGATTCTCTGTTAAGGGACCTCTCTCCTATTGATATTGGTTAATTTTTATTTATTTTATTTTTATTTTTATTCATTTCCCTATCCACATTTGTTTGCAGGGGATTTACCTACATGTTGCTGCCTTTTGCAGCCCTCTAGCTCTTTCCTGGGCTGTTTTACAGCCTTTTTAGTGCCGAAAAGTTCGGGTCCCCATTGACTTCAATGGGGTTCGGGTTCGGGACGAAGTTCGGGTCGGGTTCGGATCCCGAACCCAAACATTTTCGGGAAGTTCGGCCGAACTTCTCGAACCCGAACATCCAGGTGTTCGCTCAACTCTACTCATGCTAGCTGCTTCTGAAAACCAGGAAGTCTGAGCTGATCTGACATGGTGGAAGGATTGTGCTGTGAGGGACTGAATCCGATTCCATCCTGGCTTGCGGATGTCCGGCAGTTAATAGACACTCAAAGGAAGGAGAGCATCTGTTGTCCCCTTTCTGTATCCAGCTCTTTGAAAGAGAGGTTGTCCCAGAAAGACCACTTCCAGTGTATGGACAGAAAGCCTTATCATCAAGCAGGGCCGCATGGTTGCTGACTGCTTGGTGGCCATCCCGGGTAAGCGGAATCCTAGGGCCCAGAACGGAAGCAGGTCAGTACACCTGATTACCAATTGTACTTTACTGTACTGGCGCCTAAAGTAACAGAGACTAGCCCTGTATTAGCTAGTTAGATAAGGTTATAGCTTTGTTAGGCCTTACTGTACTGGACTGCAGCGCAGTAATTGACTTGCAGGCTCTGCTGCGTCTGCCACCGGTTAGGTGTGTTCTCTATAGCAGCACAGTACGACTTGTAGGCTCTGCTGTGTGCGACCAACGGGCTAGGCCTGTCCCTCGACAGGGACGGTGACTGTGGGCCTGGGGTATTACTAATACTTTTTGTACTTGTGTTATTACTGTTTCCAAAGTAAAATTTCTGTTCTTGCATATAAAGCTGGTGTCAGTGTCGCTTTCCTTGTCTGTGACTTCGCTGTATCCTGGGGAGCCCACCCCAGTACACAGCTTACATAGGCAACAGAACCTTCAGCGTTATTTTGTAGGGCCGAATGCGGCTCTACGAATAGTGAGGCCAGAACAAGTACAGGCGATAGTGGATTGGGTGGCTGACAGTGCCTCCAGTTCCTTCACATTGTCTCCCACCCAGTCTCCTGCTGAAAGTTCAGAGTTGGCACCTGCAGCCCATGTCCATCAGTCTTTCACCTCACCCTCTTGCAAATCAGCCAAGCAGTCTGAGCCCCGAATCATGCAGCAGTCTCTTCTGCTTTTTGATGACTCTGCTAGCAGGGTTTCCCAGGGCCATCCACATAACTCTGCCCCAGAAGTGGAAGAGATTGAGTGCACCGATGCCCAACCACTTATGTTTCAGGATGAGTACATGGGAGGACCACCGCAGCACGTCTCGGATGATGACAAAACACAGGTGCCAACTGCTGCGGCTTTCTGCAGTCTGCAGACTGACGAGGAGGGCAGGGGTAAAGAGTGGGTGGAATATGATGTGGAGGATGATGAGGTACTAGACCCCACATGGAATCAAGGTCATGCGAGTGACCTGTCTAGTTCGGAGGAAGAGGCGGTGGTCGCACCTAGGCGCCAGCACAGCAAAAGAGGGAGCAGGGTGCAAAAGCGTCTGTTACATTCTTGGATGACATTTTACAATTTTTGCCATGAATAAACCTCTGCTTTGCATAGTTTACAGGGACCGAAATTTTAAAAAATCGTCTGTTCCTTTGGTGGGTGACATTAACCCATTTTTGCTGATGAAAAACCCCTGCTCTGCATAGGTGACAGGGACTTAAATTTCAAAAATTTGTCTTTAATTGACGCTCGCCCCCTGCTTTCATTCGATCCTTCCGCTTTAATAACTTGTCCCACATTTTCGCTGTATCACATTTCAGCCATTGACCTCCCTTGGATGTGATATCCCTTTCTCACACTACCTCTCCGGCGTGGAATCCTGATTCCCCGCTACCCGTGATCACCATGGTAGGTGCAAAAAAAAAAACAAAGAAAGTTAATAGAGAAGATATCCAATAGGATCGTGGACGTCACAGGGACGTGTGATCAGGCAGAAGTTATCTAGAGTCAACAAAGCAGCAGCAGGGCCTCTCCTATCTAACGTTTCCAAATCCAAAATACCCCAGTGGCATTGCCTGTAATTTTTTATTAATCATTCCAATAACAGGGCATCTTAAGAGTCCTGTATTGCTATTTATCGTCACTACCTCCCTGAGTCGGGAGTGGGTAATTGCCGCCCCCCCCACCTTCTTTTCTTGGAAGCTTCTGCTTCAATAATTTGTCCCACAATTCCGCTCAATCACATTTAACTTCATCCATTGACCTCCCTTGGATGTGGTATCCCTTTCTCATACTCGCTTTCCGGCATTGAACCCTGATTCCCCGTTACCCGTGATCACAATGGTAGGCGCATAAAAGAACATCCAAAGTTGATAGAGAAGATATCCAATTGGATCGTGGACATCACGGGGACATACGACATGGTGGAGCAGTGTGTGTGCACACGCCTACATGTACTGGCTGATGGGTCTGCCCTTTCAATTTCTGGGTCTCCAAATTGGGCACATGGCCTGTGCTTGCCCTTTACACCTTGGAGGTGCTGGCCTGCCCTGCAGCCGGTGTATTGTCTGAGGGGGTTATCACAGACAAGCACAGCCGCCTGTCCACAGCCAATGTGGACAAGCTCACGTTCGGTAAAATGAACCAGGCAGGGATCCCACAGGACTTGTCCGTACCTTGTGCAGAATAGACATGATAACCGGCCTCACTCACATTTTTTATATTTCTCAATGTTTTGAGGTCTACCCAAATTTGAACAAAAAGAATAAAAATGAAAACCAAAAACCAGTGTTGGCTACCTGATCCTCCTCCACCGCCGCTTCCACCTACACCCCCACATCCACCGCCTCCTCAACCTCCTACTCCATATGGACCTCCTCCTCCTAGATGAAGATAATTTTTTATTTTAATTGCAGAGCACTTGCCATGCTCTTAACCACATTTTGCTGCCATTTGCAGCCCTCTAGCCCTTTCCATTACTTTTCTAGAGTCATTTTAGTGCTCCATTGTTCGGGTCCCCATTGACTCCAATGGGGTTCAGGTTCGGGGTCAAGTTCGGTTCCCGAACTCAAACTTTTTTGTAAAGTTCTGCCGAACCTGTCGAACCCGAACATCCAGGTGTCCGCTCAACTCTAGTAGGTAGAAGATCCTGTGTGTATCAACAGTGTCATTGTACAGTTGGGACTTGTAGTCCTACACATACAACATGCTGCTGAGTCTCCCATCAGGCAGACATGTCACTCAGGGCAGCACTTATAGTCACTCCCTTTGCAGAGCAGGGATTGTTGTTATTTCAGGTAAACAAAGGGCCAGAAGAGAACCAGGGAAATGAGAAAATATAATTTTAGGGTACTTTCACACTTGCGGCAGAGGATTCCGGCAGGCAGTTGCGTCACCGGAACTGCCCGCCGGATCCGGCAATCCGAACACAAACTGATGGCATTTGTCAGACGGATCCGGATGCGGATCCGTCTGACAAATGCATTGAAATACCAGATCCGTCTCTCCGGGGTCATCCGGAAAAAGGGATCTGGTATATATATATTTTTTGCATTTTTAAAGATCTGCGCATGCGCAGACCGGAAAGCCGGATCCGTTTTGCCAGAATACTTAATGCCGGATTTACACTTCAATGTAAATTAATGCCAGATCCGGCATTCCGACAAGTGTTCAGTATTTTGGCCGGAGAAAAAACTGTAGCATGCTGCGGTATTTTCTCCGTCCAAAAAAACGGAAGGGACTGAACTGATGCATCCTGAACAAAAAGCTCTCCATTCAGAATGCATAAGGCTAAATCTGATCAGTTTTTTTTCTGGTATTGAGCTTGTGACGGAACTCAATACCGGAAAACAAAAACACTAGTGTTTACCTAAAACTTGCTGCTCAGTTATATATTGCTGCCCATTAGATTTACAGAGCTACATTTATTTTTTTTCGGAACTCGGACAACCCCTTTAACTTTGACCTTCACAGCAGCCCGCCCCTTTATCAGTGAGTTTCACATATGGCTGTATTGGATATAAACCGTACAGTAAGGTGCATGCAAAGAATCCTTTATACGATGGGTATTTTAAATGTCCAGTCTCTATTTATAGAAAAGTAACAATATATAATATACTAGAAGAAGGACCCGGCTTCGCACTAGTATATTTCATCTATTTAATTTCATGTTTCTGTGTGTCGTTAAAAGATATCGACAGTATCCTCTATAACAGTGACATCAACAGTACCTTCCCTTTTAACATTGACCTCCACAGTGCCTGCCCCTTTAACAGTGATCTCCACAGTGCCCACCCCTTTAACAGTGACCTCCACAGTGGCCGCCCCTTTAACAAGGACCTCCACAGTGGCCCCCCTTTAACATTGACCTCCACAGTGCCCGCCCCTTTAACAGTTACCTCCACAGTGCCCGCCCTTTTAACAGTGATCGCATCTTTAACAGTGACCTACACAGTGCCTGCCCCTTTAACAGTGACCTCCGCAGTGCCCGCCCCATTTACATTGACCTCCACAGTGCCCACCCCTTTAACAGGAATCTCCACAGTGCACGCCCCTTTAACAGTGACCTCCACAGTGGCCCCATTTTTAACATTGACCTCCACAGTTGGCTCTCCTTTAACAGTGACCTCCACAGTGCTTGCCACTTTAATAGTGATCTCCACAGTGCCTGCCCCTTTACCAGTGACCTCCACAGTGCCCGCCCCTTTAGCAGTGACATCCACAGTTCCTGGCCCTTTAACAGTGACCTCCACAGTGCCTTCCCTTTTAACAGTGACCGCATCTTTAACAGTGACCTGCACATTGCCTGCCCCTTTAACAGTGACCTCCACAGTGCCCACCCCTTTAGCAGTGACCTCCACAGTGTCCGCCCCTTTAGCAGTGACCTCCACAGTGCACGCCCCTTTAACAGTGACCTCCACAGTGTCTGCCCCTTTAACAGTGAGCTTTACAGTGTCGACCCCTTTAACAGTGACCTCCACATTGCCCGCACCTTTAATAGTGCCCGCCCCTTTAACAGTGCCCGCCCATTTAATAGTGACCTCCACAGTATTATCCCCTTTAACAGTGACCTCCACAATGCCCGCCCCTTTAACATTGACCGCCCCTTTAACACTGACCGCATCTTAAACAGTGACCTGCACAGTGACCGCCCATTTAACAGTGACCTCCACAGTGCCCGGCCCTTTAACATTGACCTCCACAGTGCCCACCCCTTTAACAGTGATCTCCACATTGACCACCCCTTTAACAGTGGCCTCCACAGTGGCCACTCCTTTAACAGTGACCTGCACAGTGCCTGCCCCTTTAACAGTGACTGCCACAGTGCCCGCCCCTTTAACAGTGACCTGCACAGTGCCTGCCCCTTTAACAGTGACCTCCACAGTGCCCACCCCTTTAATAGTGACCACATCTTGAACAGTGACCTGCACAGTGCCTGCCCCTTTAACAGTGACTGCCACAGTGCCCGCCCCTTTAACAGTGACCACCACAGTGCCCGCCCCTTTAACATTTACCTCCACAGTGCCCGCCCCTTTAACAGTGACCGCATCTTTAACAGTAACCTGCACAGTGCCCGCTCCTTTAACAGTTACCTCCACAGTGCCCGCCCCTTTACCAGTGACCTCCACAGTGCCTGCCCCTTTAACAGTGACCTCCACAGTGTCTGCCTCTTTAACAGTGACCTCCGCAGTGTCTGCCCCTTTAACAGTGACCTCCACTATGCCCGCCCTTTTAACAGTGACCTCCACAGTGCCCGCCCCTTTAACATTGACCACCCCTTTAAAAGTGACCTTCATAGTGGCCGCCCCTTTAACAGTGACCTCTACAGTGCCCACCCCTTTAACAGTGAACTCCACAGCCCCCGTCCATTTAATAGTGGCCCCTGCCCCCCATGTATATAGCAGTGTAGTTGTGCTGTCATATGACTGAATATTTAAGGACATGTGAACTGCTAAAAACCTGTGATCAGTTGTTATGGCAATGTGGAGTAGGACCTACGACCTTCTGTTGGCTCTTAAGGGACATGTGACAGTGTAAATGGCAGTTTGGATTTAAGTGAAAGGCTTGCTGGCTTCTATTGGCTAATGCAGGTCATTTTTTGGGAATATCTCAGGAGCAGTACGTCCTAGAGAGCTGAGACCCGATCTAAAACCTTCCCGGACACCTGGTGTACCTGTGTGCCAAATTTGGTGCAGATATGTCCAGTCGTTGGGTCGCGCATAAAGAACGTACAGACAGACAGACAGAGACTCATATATATATATATATATATATATATATATATAGTACAGACCAAAAGTTTGGACACACCTTCTCATTCAAAGAGTTTTCTTTATTTTCATGACTATGAAAATTGTAGATTCACACTGAAGGCATCAAAACTATGAATTAACACATGTGGAATTATATACATAACAAAAAAGTGTGAAACAACTGAAAATATGTCATATTCTAGGTTCTTCAAAGTAGCCACCTTTTGCTTTGATTACTGCTTTGCACACTCTTGGCATTCTCTTGATGAGCTTTAAGAGGTAGTCACCTGAAATGGTTTTCACTTCACAGGTGTGCTGTGTCAGGTTTAATAGGTGGGATTTCTTGCCTTATAAATGGGGTTGGGACCATCAGTTGCGTTGTGGAGAAGTCAGGTGGATACACAGCTGATAGTCCTGCTGAATAGACTGTTAGAATTCGTATTATGGCAAGAAAAAAGCAGCTAAGTAAAGAAAAACGAGTGGCCATCATTACATTAAGAAATGAAGGTCAGTCAGTCTGAAAAATTGGGAAAACTTTGAAAGTGTCCCCAAGTGCAGTCACAAAAACCATCAAGCGCTACAAAGAAACTGGCTCACATGCGGACCGCCCCAGGAAAGGAAGACCAAGAGTCACCTCTGCTGCGGAGGATAAGTTCATCCGAGTCACCAGCCTCAAAAATCGCAGCAGCAGTTAACAGCAGCTCAGATTAGAGACCAGGTCAATGCCACACAGAGTTCTAGCAGCAGACACATCTCTAGAACAACTGTTAAGAGGAGCCTGTGTGAATCAGGCCTTCATGGTAGAATATCTGCTAGGAAACCACTGCTAAAGACAGGCAACAAGCAGAAGAGACTTGTTTGGGCTAAAGAACACAAGGAATGGACATTAGACCAGTGGAAATCTGTGCTTTGGTCTGATGAGTCCAAATTTGAGATCTTTGCTTCCAACCACCGTGTCTTTGTGCGATGCAGAAAAGGTGAACGGATAGACTCTACATGCCTGGTTCCCACCGTGAAGCATGGAGGAGGAGGTGTGATGGTGTGGGGGTGCTTTGCTGGTGACACTGTTGGGGATTTATTCAAAATTGAAGGCATACTGAACCAGCATGGCTACCACAGCATCTTGCAGCGGCATGTTATTCCATCCGGTTGGCATTTAGTTGGACCATCTTTTATTTTTCAACAGGACAATGACCCAAACACACCTCCAGGCTGAGTAAGGGCTATTTGACCATGAAGGAGAGTGATGGGGTGCTGCCCCAGATGACCTGGCCTCCACAGTCACCGGACCAGAACCCAATCGAGCAGAGTGAAGGTAAAAGGGCCAACAAGTACTAAGCATCTCTGGGAACTCCTTCAAGACTGTTGGAAGACCATTTCAGGTGACTACCTCTTGAAGCTCATCAGGAGAATGCCAAGAGTGTGCAATGCAGTAATCAAAGCAAAAGGTGGCTACTTTGAAGAACCTAGAATATGACATATTTTCAGTTGTTTCACACTTTTTTGTTATGTATATAATTCCACATGTGTTAATTCATAGTTTTAATGCCTTCAGTGTGAATCTACAATTTTCATAGTCATGAAAATAAAGAAAACTCTTTGAATGAGAAGGTGTGTCCAAACTTTTGGTCTGTACTGTATATATATATATATATATATATATATATATATATATATGATAGAGACTAAATAGAGACTGGACGTTTAAAATACCCTTTGTATAATTCTTTGCATGCACCTTACTGTACTGTTTATATCCAATACACCCAATGCAGAAACCTGGAAAACTATGCACTTAGATTTTTCAATGCAAGTGTTAACCATTGTCCTGTCCCGGGACGAAAAAGCGTATGCTGCAGTTGAGCAGGACTTGGAATAAGCACAAGCTGAACTCAGGATGAGATTAACTGAAACACAATACATTAATTTTGAAAAAAGATTAAGCAAAAAATTAACTGTGACCCAAATGGAGATTAAAGAACGCAAAAGGGACAAGTTCTTGAGAGACAAAAATGACTATGAAAGTGATAAAGTGTTTGATTGGAACAAAAAGGGGGGCCACTCTAGACGTACCCCACGCCGAACCCAAGGTGATTTCTGGACAACGGACTCCAGTCAATCAGAAAGTGGGGCGAATGTTCGCCCTAATCGTGGCCCCCCTTTAGGAAAATAACCCGAAGGGGGAGAGGGAGCCACAAAAGAAAAAAGCAATCAGATTTACAAATCCATGAGAAGGAGGAGACAGGTCTCATGGAAGCAGTAGAGACTACTGCTTCTGTATCTTCCCAGTGCGATTTTCCTCATGTTGTGGTCAATCTCACCTCGTATGAGTTGCTTCCGAGCTGTCTCTCACTCCTCCGTCGAGGGCTGGGATACAGTTTAGTGGAACAAATCAGTTTGGTAGATTTGGATAAGGCAATACGTAAATTATTTCTTAAGAAATTGTTTACAGAGAGTAGTCAAACAGGTCCCCCACCCCTGCCGGGGGAGGTCCCGGCACACATGACATGTGCTGATTTCCACCTTAAACAGCGCTTTAATCAGGAAGAAATAGAATACGTGAATTTTCTTGCTGAGATTGAGAGTACATCAGATACGGCCCTTGTAGATCAAATCGGGTTTTTGGGTGGCATCAGGTCCACTTTTCTCCCTCCCATGCCGACCGTTTCTGCCATAGACCTCTTCCACAAAAAAGTGGCACCTCCCAATATTACTCGTGAGGAATGGCTGGCCCTTAAATGGCCTAGTGGGTTAGATGACGTAGTCATAAAGCCCACCGACAAGGGAGGGAATGTGGTCCTGATGACCAGGGATTATCGCATGTGCAAGTGCATTTCCTCAAGCTACGTCCCCCACCATGCTATTTATTATTATAAATTCGCATGATAATGATGTGTCAATGAAACAGGAAGACCTGGATGATCATGCCTATATACGTTAGCTTTTGGAGTCACACTCCTATGATGCAATTGCGAGTGCATTTCCTCAAACTACATTCCTACCATGCGATTTATTATTATGAATTCGCATGATAATGATGTGTCAATGAAACCGGGAGACCTGGATGATTATACCTGCATATGTCAGCTTCAGGAGTTACACCCCCATGACGCATTTGCGAGTGCATTTCCTCAAGCTACGTTTCCATCATGTGATTTATCATCATGAATTCTCATGATAATGATGTGTCAATGAAACAGGGGGACCTGTATGATCATGCCTGTACACGTTAGCTTCAGGAGTTACAACCTTATGATGCAATTGCGAGTGCATTTCCTCAAGCTACGTTCCCATCATGGGATTTATCATCATGAATTCGCTTGATGATGATGTGTCAAAAAGTGTCCTGTCTGACCCAGGAAGAAGTACATCAGCGACTTAAAAAGATTAAAATAGACATTGGCTACAGAGTAAGAAGCCACTTGGGAACTTCAAATGTGGCACTTGTTCCTTTTGTCAACATAATTCACGGAGCAAGATGTTTCATCTTGGTGAGGTCACATATAAAGTTAAAGATTTCATTACTTGCCGAACGTCTTTTGTGGTTTATGTCATTATTTGTACATGTTGTGTGTTCTATATTGGAAAAACTATA
The DNA here is from genome assembly GCF_014858855.1 of Bufo gargarizans. Classification (NCBI taxonomy): domain Eukaryota; kingdom Metazoa; phylum Chordata; class Amphibia; order Anura; family Bufonidae; genus Bufo; species Bufo gargarizans. The sequence goes on from NC_058083.1 coordinate 105,161,764, forward strand.
AGACCCCTTTTTTAGTGGGTGCGAGAGCACCTAGGCTCTATTAGAACGGGACGGGGGTCTCCCCGCCTAGTTGAACATGTCCGTGCGGTCCATGGCAGTGTTCCAACGTGCCTCTCCTTTGCAGGTATTGAGGCTGTGGGGCCCATCCCTAGGGGTGGTGACCTCCACCGTCTCTTACTGCAGCAGGAGGCGCGTTGGATCATTAGAACTAATGCCACGGGTCCGCATGGCCTTAATGACAAAAATTACATGGCCGTGTTTCTTTGAATACATCCTGTATGCTTGTATATTTAGTAATTTACGTTCTGTTTATGTCCTATTCTCTCATATATCCCTACCTTGAGCTTTCTTTTTTGCTTACATACATTGGTTCACATTGAATTTCGGCGCTGATTCCTTGGATTTTCTGGATGTAAGGGTCACCACTGAAAATGGTGCTCTTTGCACCACAGGCTTTCGCAGGCTTTGCTCCACCAGACCAGCTTCCATCCCTCTGCGGTAAAGGATGCGGTCCCTTTCGGGCAGTTCATCCGCCTCCGCGAGAATCAACAGCACTGATGATGGCTATTTTAGGCAGGCCCATCAACTAAAAGAGAGATTCTTAGAGAGGGGCTAACCACATAGGGACGTCCTTGAAGCCTTACATCGTTCTAGTCATTATACACCCCACAACCTCCTAAATGACAGGATGAAAGAACGTGACAGTGACAGATTCACGCTTGCTTTCAAGTTTAGTCCTGCTGCTGATATAGTGAGACAAGCAGTGTTAGGTAATTGGGACCTCCTTAAGGGTGACTCTAGTCTGGGGGACTTGGTATCTAAAAAAAACATTAATTAGCTCAGGGATCTCATTTGGTACCTCATTGGGTACCTCAGGGATCTGTTCTGGGACCCATATTGTTTAATATCTTTATCAGCGAAATTGCAGAAGGCCTCGATGGTAAGGTGTGTCTTTTTGCTGATGACACAAAGATTTGTAACAGGGTTGATGTTCCTGGAGGGATACACCAAATGGAAAAGGATTTAGGAAAACTAGAGGAATGGTCAAAAATCTGGCAACTAAAATTTAATGTGGATAAGTGCAAAATAATGCACCTGGGGCGTAAAAACCCAAGAGCAGAATATAAAATCAGTGATACAGTCCTAACCTCAGTATCTGAGGAAAGGGATTTAGGGGTCATTATTTCAGAAGACTTAAAGGTAGGCAGACAATGTCATAGAGCAGCAGGAAATGCTAGCAGAATGCTTGGGTGTATAGGGGGAGGCATTACCAGTAGAAAGAGGGAGGTGTTCATGCCGCCCTACAGAGCACTAGTGAGACCTCATTTGGAGTATTGTGCGCAGTACTGGAGACCAGATCTCCAGAAGGATATCGATACTTTGGAGAGAGTTCAGAGAAGAGCTACTAAACTGGTACATGGATTGCAGGATAAAACTTACCAGGAAAGATTAAAGGACCTTAACATGTATAGCTTGGAAGAAAGACGAGACAGAGGGGATATGATAGAAACTTTTAAATACATAAAGGGAATCAACAAGGTAAAAGAGGAGAGAATATTTAAAAGAAGAAAAACTGCTACAAGAGGACATAGTTTTAAATTAGCGGGGCAAAGGTTTAAAAGTAACATCAGGAAGTATTACTTTACTGAGAGAGTAGTGGATGCATGGAATAGCCTTCCTGCAGAAGTAGTAGCTGCAAATACAGTGAAGGAGTTTAAGCATGCATGGGATAGGCATAAGGCCATTCTTCATATAAGATAGGGCCAGGGGCTATCCATAGTATTTAGTATATTGGGCAGACTAGATGGGCCAAATGGTTCTTATCTGCCGACACATTCTATGTTTCTATGTTTCTATGTTTCTATTACGTTTAGGAAATGTCACACCCTCAGAGACAAATTAGTTCATAGCGTGGTGAGACGACCTAAACAAATGGATTGGCTACAGAGTAAGAAGCCACTTGGGAACTTCAAATGTGGCACTTGTTCCTTTTGTCCACATAATTCACGGAGCAAGATGTTGCATCTTGGTGAGGTCACATATAAAGTTAAAGATTTCATTACTTGCTGAACGTCTTTTGTGGTTTATGTCATTATTTGTACATGTCGTGTGTTCTATATTGGAAAAACTATAAGACCCCTTTTTGAGTGGGTGCGAGAGCACCTAGGCTCTATTAGAATGGGACGGGGGTCTCCCCGCCTAGTTGAACATGTCCGTGCGGTCCATGGCAGTGTTCCAACGTGCCTCTCCTTTGCAGGTATTGAGGCTGTGGGGCCCATCCCTAGGGGTGGTGACCTCCACCGTCTGTCTCTTACTGCAGCGGGAGGCGCGTTGGATCATTAGAACTAATGCCACGGGTCCGCATGGCCTTAATGACAAAAATTACATGGCCGTGTTTCTTTGAATACATCCTGTATGCTTGTATATGTAGTAATTTACGTTCTGTTTATGTCCTATTCTCTCATATATCCCTATCTTGAGCTTTCTTTTTTGCTTATATACATTGTTGCGCAGTATATGTGTGCGCACATGTGGTCTCTTTGTTTCTGTTTGGTTTTAATTGTATCTCTGTTCACCTGTGGAGCGTCTTGCCGTCACCATAGCGATGGTCGGGCTGACGCCTATTTGTAGCACGGCTGTGAGCAGAGACGTCACAGCGGTCCAAGGAAGAGCTAGTCACATCGCGAAACGGCCGTCACCGCCGACCAGCAGTGAAGGGCATACCTGCTCCCCAGCTTGCCAACCTTCATGTTATATGAATTAAAAAGCATTGGAGTTTTTTGCATGACAGTGGTGAGTGCCGCAATCTTTTCTACCTACCATATATCCAATACACCTATATGTATGGCCATTGATTGACTATTTTAACTATTTACCTACATAGGTTTAGAGTGTGATTGCGACCCCTCTTTTCCATTTTTCTATTTGCAGGTTCCTTTACCCTGCTTGGGGAATTTTGCAATTTTTAGGTATATTCATGTGTTTTTAAGGGGTCATTTTATTTGCCTTATTTGTGTTATTTTATCTTATGTATTAAAATAGACTTTTCCCGAATAAAACACTAAAACAGGAGGGTAGCACAGAAGCACTGAAAAACTATAAGGAAAAAAATAGAACATGTAAAAAACAAATAAAAGCGGCCAAACTAGAGACCGAGAGATTAATTGCCAAAGAGAGTAAAACTAACCCTAAAATGTTCTTCAATTATATAAATGTTAAAAAGTATAAATCTGAAGGTGTAGACCCTTTAAAGAGTAATGAGGGGGGAGTCGCAGAGAGCGACGAGGAGAAAGCAAAGCTGTTAAATATTTTTTTCTCCAATGTATTCACTGAGGAAATTAAACTGTCAGATGACTTGCTGAATGTTGAAATAAATTCCCAATTAAAAGTGTCCTGTCTGACCCAGGAAGAAGTACATCAGCGACTTAAAAAAATTAAAATAGACAAATCGCCAGGACCGGATGGCATACACCCCCGTATCCTAAGGGAATTAAGTAATGTCATAGCCAGACCCTCATTTCTGATATTTGCAGATTCTATACTGACAGGAAATGTCCCACAGGATTGACGCATGGCAAATGTGGTGCCAATATTCAAAAAGGGTCCAAAAACAGAGCCTGGAAACTATAGGCCGGTAAGTTTAACATCTGTTGTGGGTAAACTGTTTGAAGGTTTTCTGAGAGATGCTATGTTAGAGCATCTTAACGGAAATAAGCAAAACACGCCATATCAACATGGCTTCGTGGGGGATCGGTCATGTCAAACTAATTTAATCAGTTTCTATGAGGAGGTAAGTTCTAGACTTGACAGCGGCAAATCAATGGATGTTGTATATCTGGACTTCTCCAATGAATTTGACACTGTACCACATAAAAGGTTAGTATATAAAATGAGAATGCTCGGACTGGGAGAAAACGTCTGTATGTGGGTAAGTAACTGGCTCAATGATAGAAAACAGAGGGTGGTTATTAACAGTACATACTCAGATTGGGTCACTGTCACTAGTGGAGTACCTCAGGGGTCAGTATTGGGCCCTATTCTCTTCAATATATTTATTAATGATCTTGTAGAAGGCTTGCATAGTAAAATATAAATTTTCGCAGATGACAGTAAACTGTGTAAAGTAATTAACACTGAAGAGGACAGTATACTACTACAGAGCGATCTGGATAGATTGCAGGCTTGGGCAGATAAGTGGCAGATGAGGTTTAACACTGACAAATGTAAAGTTATGCACATGGGAAGGAATAATGCAAGTCACCCGTACATACTAAAAGGGTAAAACACTCGGTAACAGTGACATGGAAAAGGATCTAGGAATTTTAATAAACAGTAAACTAAACTGCAAAAACCAATGTCAGGCAGCTGCTGCCAAGGCCAATAAGATAATGGGTTGCATCAAAAGGGGCATAGATGCCCATGATGAGAACATAGTCCTACCACTTTACAAATCATTAGTCAGACCACACATGGAGTACTGTGTACAGTTCTGGGCTCCAGTGAACAAGGCAGACATAGCAGAGCTGGAGAGGGTCCAGAGGAGGACAACTAAAGTAATAACTGGAATGGGGCAACTACAGTACCCTGAAAGATTATCAAAACTAGGGTTATTCACTTTAGAAAAAAAGACGACTGAGGGGAGATCTAATTACTATGTATAAATATATCAGGGGTCAGGACAGAGATCTACCCCATCATCTGTTTATCCCCAGGACTGTGACTGTAACGAGGGGACATCCTCTGCGTCTGGATGAAAGAAGGTTTGTACACAAACATAGAAGAGGATTCTTTACGGTAAGAGCAGTGAGACTATGGGACTCTCTGCCTGAGGAGGTGGTGATGGTGAGTACAATAAAGGAATTCAAGAGGGGCCTGGATGTATTTCTGGAGTGTAATAATATTACAGGCTATAGCTACTAGAGAGGGGTCGTTGATCCAGGGAGTTATTCTGATTGCCTGATTGGAGTCGGGAAGGAATTTTTTATTCCCCTAAAGTGAGGAAAATTGGCTTCTACCTCACAGGTTTTTTTTTTGCCTTCCTCTGGATCAACTTGCAGGATAACAGGCCGAACTGGATGGACAAATGTATTTTTTCGGCCTTATGTACTAATCCTCTCTCCGTGTGCTACTAGATGTAGAGTGCCTGTCTATATATCAGCTATCCATATTTTTTCTGACAGGGTGAGTAAGATAGACATAGAGCACCTAGTACATGATAGCAGACAGGTGAGCCACCTCAATTCTGAACATTATAGTTGTACCCTATGTTGCGCGACACGTGTCGTCATGTAGTCCTAGCCGAAAGCTGACCTACAGCAGTGAAGAAAAATGGCTGGGTTGTTATGGAAACCTGGAGTGAAACTGGGTGTATGTGGAGTCTAAGGGCCTGCCAGCTTCTATTGGCTGATAAGGGACATGTGACCATGTGTATGGCAGTTGGGATATGAAGAGAAAGACTTGCAGGCTTGTATTGGCTAGAGAGTTGTGACTCCCACAAGATTTATTTCCGGGTAGCAAGAGATGTGTATACCAAGTTTCGTTGAAATCGATGGTTGCGTTTTTGAGTGATCGTGGAACCCTATGTGTCCTTCTTTTTATCTACAGTATATAGATAATATTGATGAAGGAGAAGATCAGAAGGATGATGTTATACAGATTATTTTACCTTTTAATTTGTTTTACCTTTTAATGCACAATATAAGAAAATAGAACAGATTATAAAACGTCATTGGCATCATATTCTGAAAGATAAGGACATTAGCCTCTTGATAAATACTATTCCTCAAATAATTTATACAAAGGCCCCAAATTTCGGACCAAAAATAGCACCATCTATTAAAATAAAAAAGGGGAGATCAGTCTATGCATAATTGGCTCAATATAAAGGGATTTTTTAGATGTGAAAAATGTAATAATTGTAGGAATACCACATTCCCAAAAAAAGAATTCTTCACATGTAATAAACTAATGTTATATACATAATTAAATGTACCTGTAAAAAACAATACATAGGGAGGACGAAAAAGGTCACTCAAAAAGAGAATATCTGAACACATAGGGAATATGAGAAACGGATATGAGAAACATTCCTTATCCAAACACTTTAAACGGTTTCACAACAAAGACCCAGCAGGTTTGACCTTCGCTGGTAGAAACACATTGGAAAGGAGGGAATCATGTGACAAGGATGTCACGTTTAGAATCAAGGAGAATCTTTGATTTTAATACAATCATACCTGGGAAACTCAATGCTGAGTTGGACCTCTTTGGCTTCCTGTAGATTAGAGATGGGTGTCCTTCACTGATGGGAGATCGGAGTCAGGCTGTTTACCAGCACCCCGATCTCTCCTCAGTGGGAGGCCCCCATCTCCATCACATCAATGCACAGGCCTCTAGAAAAGAAGAAGCCTATTTGTTAGAAATAACTACAAGAGAACTATAATGAATAATAAGACATTGATTTGTCACATGATTACATCACTGTATAAGATTATGTCTATTTATTTATACATATTTGTTTTTATATATTTTCTATATATTTAAAAAATATATATTATTGATATTTAATTTTTATAATATTTTATAATATTTTACAATATATTGAAAACGAATATGGTACATAAGGTTCTTATTTGAAGTCAGGAGCAACTGTACACAACAAAAAACATATTCAGACAAAAAACGCATCAAAATTGCATGTGTTTTTAAGGTCACGGGAGATTTCATTGCGAACAAATAAGAAAGGGGACTTAAACTTTCAGATATATGAATGAAATAGTAATAATATATGCTCCCAAAATATCAAAACAAGTTGAGTTGATGGTAATTAAGAATCCATTTTGGATCTTGGGAAAGACTGAATATGGGCATATAAGTGGGTTGGATATATGATGAAACATGGCCACTGAAGAAGGAGTTAGACAAACTCCAAAATGCGTTTGGTATTACAGATGGAATAACAAAGATCCAGGACCCATAGAATACTCATCTATTGCCAGAATACTGTTTCCATTGAGGAAAAGTTGGTGCGCTCCAAGGACATTACAAATACCACTCAACTACAGCTGACCGGCCGAGTGTATTTGCATTGCACCGGTCATGCCCTGCTCGGGCTACGTGCGGAGGTCTGCCAGATTAGCAGCACGTGTCTAGTCTTTTGTTTTGTTTTGGAGTCAAGCTAGATCTGCCTCCCTTCAGGTGCAATGGGTGGGGTTGTTGGTTTAAATTACACCCACTCCCAGTGTTCCGTGCGGGTTATAGCTTCTGTCTGGCTCTGTGGAAGTAAGGAAGGAAGGATTGGCTTTTCCTGCTCAGAAAAGATAAGTTGGTTATTGTTTTCTTGTTGTTTGCTGTCTAGGCTGTTAGAGAGACGCCTTTCCCCTCCAGGTTCTGAGAGAGCAGGCTGGCTCTATTCTCCTTCACCATCTTAGGGATTTTAGGGTATTTGCAGCCCAGGCACGAGGACACATTATTCCCACCTTAAGAGTCTGAATGTGGGCATAGCAGTATAGGGAGAGCTGGTAGGGAAGTGTCAGGAGGTGACCCTGAATCCCAGCTTCTTGCCTAGATACTTGTTTGTTTATTTTTCTGTGTATCTGATGTCCTGTCCGCCGTGACAGCACCACGTGCACCTCCGAGAACAGCGATACCACATGAGACGCTGATACGGCGGGTAGTGGCGTCTGCCATACATGGAGGTGTGGAGGAAAGATAAGCCTCACTGTTACCTCACTAGTGCCACGTCGGACGCAGGTGGATTTACCCTATACCACCAACAGTGAGCACATCATACGGGTCATTATTAAATATCTGTTACTTTACCAAATACCTGCTGCCTTACTGCTACCACGTGGGACGTAGGGTCGGGTTACATTGTACCACCAACACTGAGTACAATATATGGATCAGCATTAAGTTCTTATTATCAAGGAAAGATTAATACAGGAGCATTTTTGACTGAATACACTAACAAATACTAACTCAATGCATTGAGATATTTTATCTTCATCTTCCTTTTCGTATGCGGTCAGAGTGTACTACCTCCTATTTACTGGAAAAACATTTATGTCATATCTGAACTTATGGTATTGGCTATAATATTTGCTACTTACATTCATTGTATCCATTCTTCTTTGTCTGTCATACATATAGTATATTAATCGACTATGGTGTTGATCGAGCACCAAAGTGCTTGTGTGCTCTACCGAGCACAATGGAAGTCAATGGGAGAACCCCAGGCACCCCCTGCTCTGAAGAAGAGATCATCAAAATGGTTTGGAAACAGCATTAAGAGGATGGCTGGATGCGTCTTGGACTCCTATTATCTACAACATACAATTGACAACCACGCAAAGGCTATATGAACAGCGCCATCTACAAACCGAGTTCCAAAAAAGTTGGGACACTATACAAATCGTGAATAAATACTGAATGCAATGATGTGGAGGTGCCGACTTCTAATATTTTATTCAGAATAGAACATAAATCACGGAACAAAAGTTTAAACTGAGAAAATGTACCATTTTAAGGGAAAAATATGTTGAATCAGAATTTCATGGTGTCAACAAATCCCAAAAAAGTTGGGACAAGGCCATTTTCACCACTGTGTGGCATCTCCTCTTCTTCTTACAACACTCAACAGACGTCTGGGGACTGAGGAGACCAGTTTCTAAAGTTTAGAAATAGGAATGCTCTCCCATTCTTGTCTAATACAGGCCTCTAACTGTTCAATCGTCTTGGGCCTTCTTTGTTGCACCTTCCTCTTTATGATGCGCCAAATGTTCTCTATAGGTGAAAGATCTGGACTGCAGACTGGCCATTTCAGTACCCGGATCCTTCTCCTACGCAGCCATGATGTTGTGATTGATGCAGAATGTGGTCTGGCATTATCTTGATGCAAAATGCAGGGTCTTCCCTGAAAGAGATGACGTCTGGATGGGAGCATATGTTGTTCTAGAACCTGAATATATTTTTCTGCATTGATGGTGCCTTTCCAGACATGCAAGCTGCCCATGCCACACGCACTCATGCAACCCCATACCATCAGAGATGCAGGCTTCTGAACTGAGCGTTGATAACAACTTGGGTTGTCCTTGTCCTCTTTGGTCCGGATGACATGGCGTCCCAGATTTCCAAAAAGAACTTCGAATCGTGACTCGTCTGACCACAGAACAGTCTTCCATTTTGCCACACTCCATTTTAAATGATCCCTGGCCCAGTGAAAACACCTGAGCTTGTGGATCTTGCTTAGAAATGGCTTCATCTTTGCACTGTAGAGTTTCAGCTGGCAACGGCGGATGGCACGGTGGATTGTGTTCACTGACAATGGTTTCTGGAAGTATTCCTGAGCCCATTCTGCGATTTCCTTTACAGTAGCATTCCTGTTTGTGGTGCAGTGTCGTTTAAGGGCCCGGAGATCACGGGCATCCAGTATGGTTTTACGGCCTTGACCCTTACGCACAGAGATTGTTCCAGATTCTCTGAATCTTCGGATGATGTTATGTCTCATGGATAGATTGATGGCTTGCATATACCTGGCTTTTGGCATATAGCCTTTGTGTGGTTGTTAATTGTATGTCATAAATAATAGGAGTCCGAGACACATCCAGCCATCCTTAATGCTGTTTCCAAACCATTTTGATGGGGTTTCCATCAATTTCTAACTTTTTTTTGTGAACCAGACACCCTCTCTTCTTCAGAGCAGGGGGTGCCTGGTTTGATGCTCAGGTCTCCCATTGACTTTCATTGTATCAAATTGTATTTGAGCACCCGCAGTATTCGGCCGAGCACTCGGATGTGCCGAGCAGCCAAGCATGCTCGCGCAACACTAATCAATACTACATTGAGATCATCCAGTTATATCTCTTATTTTTCATATGTGTATAATTCATATGTGTAAAATCATAGTGAACTAGTGGTATTAAACAATACCCCTTTTTTTCCCATATTAGTTATATGGTTGACAGACATTGTGATTTCATCAATTATACCATAGATGCAACGCAATATTAACGCGGTCCAACTTTAATTTTTTATTTATATATTTTTTACATCTTCATTTTTTTGGTTTGATATTTTAGCTTATATGTCTTTGTAGATGTATCAATAAATATGTATATGTTTGACATGACCTAATATACATGTGGTTATTGCTCATGAATGGTTCCAAGTGAAGAGTGCATGGCTATAAAAGTATATATGGTGAATGTTAATTAATAAGTATTTTATGAGGTATCACTTAAAAACAGAGAAATTCAAATTTAGAAAATAGTGAGTATTTATTTATTGTTACCCTGATTAACTCCTGAAAAGCCTCAATTGTAGCCTTAGATGCCGAGATCAGTAATGAACGTGGCATCTAAGGGGTTTAATGATGGGGGCGGCGCAATCACCGCTCCCCGTCAATTCATCAGGAATGAAATTTCTTTGTGTAATTCGGCAAAGCCGCAGAATCAAATTTTTCATAACTTTGCTTATCTCTACTTTATAATGTAATACCATACTCCTGTCTTTCTAGCACATTATCCTCTGTTACTAAGGCACAGGTTTCAGTAAGGGTAGCACTAATGTGCTCTAACGGCAGAGTTAGTGAATGTACAGTCCTGGTTTTCTTTCTGGGTCCCAGGGCTGACTGCAGAAATCTTACCTCGATTAGATCACTAGGATCCAATCAGAGGGAGAATCCCCATTGATCATGCTGTCGTCTCAGACTGCGGCAATAAAAGGGTTAACAGTTGGGACTGGAGCTATCTCCAAAAGGCTGCTCTAAGAACCAGCGCTGTTAGTTACAGTTCATTCAGTAGGTGGTCCTTAAGAGGTTAAAAGTCACAAATTTTGTCACAATCTAGGACTTACAACAAGTTTTGGACTTTTTTATGCGAGAAAAACTGTTAGAGCGATAATAAATATCCCCATTAGGTGTCTTTCACACAAGTGATATGGATTGTGTCAGGATCTGTTCTGGAAAAAACTTTTTCTGCTATTCAGCGTTTTTGTTTTTTCCATCGAGATTGAATCCAGATTGTAGGCGTTATTCACACACGTAAAGAAAAACTGAAGCATAACAATCTACATCTCCCAGCAACCATCAGTGAAAAATGCATTGCATCTGTTTTTCCTGCAGGCCCTGATCACTTGTATGGAGCCAGAGCGACATGAAAAACACACAATATAGAACACACTGCGATCTTTGGTGAATGCAAAGATGATGCATGAAAAATGTGCACAGACCCCTGAAATGAATGGGTCAGGATTCAGTGCAGATGCTATGCTATAGTTCGCAACACGCACTGCAAGCGGACAGAAAACTTGCTCATGTGAAAGTTTAGTGTTCAAAAGTAGACATTTACTTTACTTTACTTATTTCCCCAGCAACTGGCTGATTGCAGTAAGAAACTACAGCTCTCAATATTAATTTCCACTTTATAGCATAAAATGTCCTAAATATCTTATTTTATTAAATGTGACGCACTGATTTTATTTTCATATCTACACCACCTCCCCAGCAAGTGATATGTGTACGTAACTTGAGTATCAAGAATTTTGCAAATACTATCTACTACTTTGCAGCTATACATAGCACATAACAGATCGAGGTGTGATCTGAGGTCAGATAATTGCTGTGCTTTATTGCTGGGTTGTATTCCACCATAAAATATCTTTTTAAGATCACTCAAATTCTTATTTATCTTCAAAAGTGTATGAACACCACAAAGTCATACAAATCAGTTAATGCATGGAATTGCAGACTTGCCATGACGATTGGCAGAAAATGCTGAACCTGATCACATAATCTCTAATTTACCATTGTGGGTGCGATTTATCATTTAGCATGTGATCTGCTAGCATAAACTACAGTAATGTGACACTTGCACTCAGTTCACCATATGTGGACAGTGAATGCAGTCTGTGCCTTGCCTTACCTTGCAGGGCCATCGTGCCAACATTAGCACCTGGGCTGCACCTCACCTTCTACCCACACAACCTGCAAGTCCCCCAGTGATTGTATAAAAAATTCCCACACTGCCAAGTATGGCATTTTCCCTCCACCACTGTGTGATGCCTGCTTGCCACTGCTTTTATGAACTTGTGCATTGCCACTGTCTTCCTCACGGGCAGTCTCCCATATAGCAGATTGGGTACCTCTTCCACGTATGGCTGCAGATCTTCCAATGCATCCACCCTGCTGTCTCACAAGCCACGCTGCCACCCTGACCCCCTGATGATGACAATGCCCCCTCTTTACCCAGCTCCCACGTGCGATCATCATCTACATGTCGTAATAGAAGTCTATGGCCTGTATAACGGATCCGTCACGTTTCCGTTATGCAGGAGAGGATCCATTTTGCAGCCCATAGACATTATGACGGAATGCCTCTAAAGGCATTCCGTTATGCATTCCGCCATAGAATTGCGTTATGTTCCGTGGTAACGGAATCCATAACGCAATTTACCTTTTACCACCAAACGAAGCGTGAACGAATTTCAAAATATGAAATTTGCTAATCTCTAGTAATGTCCTTGAGCCTAATTCTTACATTTAAGGAAGTAGAACTTTTTTTGTTTACTTGTTTATTCTAGTAGTTGGAGTAGTTCAATTTTCAGGTACAAAGAAATTAAGTCGGCCGACGCATAGACATAGACACAATGCGGTATCTATGGAGATCTGAAAGACCCCTCCCAAATATCTTTATTAATATAGAAAAATATATTAATGGCAAATAGCTCACTCCTCTTCAAATCTGGAATAGGTGCTCTAGTCTCAGCTGATTCACTCTATCAAACAAAGGAAGTATTCACAATGTGGTTTGAGACTGGCACTCCCACGTGTGAGTAATGGCAATTATATCCGAAATATTCACAATATTTATTATATAACACAAGATAAAAACTGATCATAAAATATACTAGAATAAATAATAGAATATAATAAAAATGAAAATAAAAAGAGTCCAATGATAATATCAAAAAATGGTAAAAATCCCTAAATAGAGGTAAAAAAATGTAGGGATTTTTACCATTTTTGATATTATCATTGGACTCTTTTTATTTTCATTTTTATTATACAATTCTTATATTTTCATTATTCATTTGCTAAGGATATCTGCTGCAGCTATAATATAAGTTTTTAGTATATTTTACGATCAGTTTTTATCTTGTGTTATATAATAAATATTGTGAATATTTCAGATATAATTGCCATTACTCACACGTGGGAGTGCCGGTCTCAAACCACATTGTGAATACTATCTTTATTAATATTCCTTTATGATAATAGGAGAAACTGTGTGTTTCTGGGCGGTTACAATACTTTATAATCAACGTGGAGCATTACATAATTGCACATGATAGCCTATTCTATTGGCAACATCTTGCAGTCCTAAAACTGGGTAACAGTTCATTTGACAGATTCTGGTATATATTTGGACTTGTATAAAAAAAATATTTTCCAGAGTTTCTGAGAACATAGATAGATATCAGCTCACATTATTGACCATCTGTTATCAGGTCATTGCATCCCAAATTGGATGAAATAAATTGCACAAGTTACCAGTACTATTACAGTTGTGCCAGCACAGGTACAGATGGCCTTCAGAATATGTCCTAAGACCTAGAAATTATTAACAGTGGAATAAATGATAACTTCACAGTGAATATTCTTTTTAGAGAAATAAGGTTTACCTATATGAATATATGCACAATATAATCATGCATGTTATAGAGAATTTCTGACAGTGACCCCATTACTCTCACTATAGCTAATCGGGTGATGAAAGACAGCGCATGTCCAATTTCATTAAGCAATTTAACATTTATATTTTCTTAAAGGAAATATGTCACATTGAATAAGCTGATCTGACTGTGGGCAGCATATGGTAGACCTAGCGGAACAGAACAGCTTGATCATTTTGTGGGAAAAGAGCTCATAAATTATTGTAATCTCTCTTCATTCTAGATTCAGGAGTCCGGTGGGCGGTCCTGCTCAATGACTGACAACTATCTCTGCATGTACATTCAGACATGGAAGGCTTTGATTCATGCAGTATGGCCACGTACTGGGCCTCTAAACCCCAAATGAGAAGGGATTTAAAGGGGTTGTACAGGATTAGAAAGAGATGGCTGATGTCTTCCAAAAACAGCATCACGTCTATTCACAGGATGCCTATTCACAGTTCAGTCTCATTCATTTCAATAAGGGCTCATTTATACAAATGTATGGCCGTCACGCAATACATAGCATCGGCCGTGTGGACTGCATGCTGCGGATGCAGACCTATTGACTTGAATGGGTCTGCAATCTGCAAAATATGACAAAAGATAAGACATGTCCTATCTTTTGCGAAGCAGAGGCACGGATCGGAAGCCCAGCGAAACCGTCAGAAGCCCTTCCATGGGCTGTCAGGACCATGCCTCCACACTGCAAAAGTTAGGACATGTTCTATGTTTTGAGGATCGCTGATCCATTTAAGTCAACCAGAGCACGCCGACCATACAGTCCCGTAAAGCTGAGTAGTAATACCAGACACAACCTATGGATCAGTGTGGCAAAGCCATGTTTAGATACTGCTTCACAACCCTTTTAGGTGATTAAAGGGACACTGACAGGCCTTCTGAGCATAATTAGCTCTTTATATGCCCCCTAGGTCTTATAATAAGTTTCCAATTCATATAAGTATTATCCCTGTGCGCATTGTAAAACATTAAAAATAATCTTTATAATCACCTGTCCTTTCTGCCCAAGGGGCATTCTTTGTGCCGCATTTGTGCCCAGCCGCGTCCCAACTGCCGGATCCTTAGACATGCCCATCTCATTAGTATAATGAGCCCCAGAGGAGCCAGTGCACATAATGGGAGTGACAGTGGCCCTGATGAGATGTTATGTCATGCTGCACTCCCTCAGACCATTGTTCCCCAGGTTGTCAGTGCATTGGAAAGTGGTTTGTAAAATCAGGTCCCGAGCTACTTGAGAAACCTTAGCGCGGTGCTCAGGCTCAGACATGTCCTCCAAGCAGGATATGTTGGCTAATCTCTCAAATTTACACCAGTGTGAGGATTAGTAAGACCGCAGAGTGCACCTGTCTTGATAGGCACAGAAGCATGGGAGCGTCTGACGTGTGACGCTAGACTCCGCCCCCCGCCCCCCTGCACGCTGGCTGCCCAGATTGCCCGCTCGCTGAGCCTGCTGAGCCTCCTGTGGAACGTCGCCTGAGATGCCGATGCCTGGGTCCTGACCTCTGCCTGCCGCCGCTGGGAGCTGCTTGACGGAGACACCGCCGTCCGGGTGGTGAGTCACTGAGTCACTGAAGCAGTTGGTGGTGAGAATCGGAGGAGCGGAGAGGATCCGTATCAGTGGAGGTGGTGAGCTAATGGAGCTAGAGCGGCTGGGACTGTGAATGTCCCATGTGAATCGGGGGTGAAAGACGGAGATCGCAGTGTTTTGTTTAAAGTCTGCTGGATTGTCTGCCCCCTCTCCCTATGGAGTGAGCCATCGTTTTTGCCCTTTTGAATCTGTATGGTTGCCCCCCACTGTGTAATAAACAGTGCCAGAGAAAAAGGGGTGAAGAAAGAAAGAAAGAAAGAAGGACAGTGTGGAGAGAAAGGGGGTGGTAGGAGTGAATATAGAGGGGCTGGAAATTGGAGTGGGGAGAACAGAGGATGGAGGTTGAGGTGCAAAATTTAGGGGTTGAGTGTTTTCCTAGCTTGACTTTGACTAACCCTCTGAAGAAGTTCTTTTATAGGACTGACCTCTAATCTTCCTAACATTTATTAATACCTCCAAACTCTCCCAAATTAAACAGGGACTAATTCATTCTTACATTTACCCAGCTTTACCCTTGTATTTAATAGTGTAAGTGGACATTTGTTTCGACGAATATCCGTGACGTCTCCATTTCCTTTTTTTTGTGGAAAGGTGGACACTATCCTTTGACTAACCATGTCCGACTTCTCTGGATAATAGGAAAACGTCTACAACTTTGTTGCTGGACTCGTTCTCCCCTTCTTTTTTTTTTTTCCCCCTCTCCCCTTGTAACATTTTTTTTTTTCTTTTTTTTCCTTTTTTTTTGACTAAGTTGATTGAGTAGGTTATGTCAAATTGATTGATTTTTGTAATAGTTCAGTATATTGCAAAATTCAGTGGTATCAGTGGTATCATATTCAGTGGTATCATATTTCTATAGATTTAATGTTTTTCATGACAGTTATATTTTGGTAATACGGAAGGAGAGGGAGGGAGGGCAAGAAAGGGGAAGGAAGGTGAGAAGAGGGAGCTTAAAATGCCACCCAAGAAAAAGGAGAAACAGCGCGGCCCTACTGGCGGCAGTGGCAGGAGATCAGTAACAGGGTTAGAGAGCGGGTCTAAACAACAGGGATTGAATAAATTTTTGGTTCTAAATTTGCCAGGTTCTAGATGTAGAGCCTCAGGGTTCGATGCATGAGAACGGGTCTATGGGTGGGGTGGGAGTGCCGGGACCCCTGGCGTTATCCACAGAGAAAGATGCAGGAATGGTGAAGGACATATTTTGCACAGTTTCGAGGATGTAAAATGTAATGGCTAATATAGTGACAGAGATCGGTGCAGTGCAAACTGATGTCAGTGTAATATGGGATGAGATGGAGAAATTAAGGCAACGATTGCATGAGATAGAAAAAAAGATTCCCGCTCTGGAGCTCTCCGTTCAGAATTTAGAGAAGGAGGTCGTACTTTTAAAACAGACGAATAGTAAGATGGAACAAAAATTAATAAACCAAGAAGACAGATCAAGAAGAGCTAGTATAAGATGCGTGGCGATCCCAGAACGGGCAAAGGGGGATAACTGTATGGAATTTTTGGAGGGATGGATAAAGGAGAATTGCAAGGAGGGTATTCTTTCCCCATTGTTCCCCATTGAAAGAGCACACAGGGTCCCCACAAAAAGGCATTTTACCAATATTTGTCTAGGCAACTATCCTAGACAGATATTGGTAAAATGTTTACTTGCTAAGGATGGTGATATAATACCATCTGATGCTAGAACCTCCGAAAAATACCAGATAAACGGTGAAAAGATAAGACTTTTTCCAGATTATTCAGCTGACACTAATGCCCGGAGAAAAGAGTTTATAACGGTTAAAAAGAGATTAAGGGAAGCAGGTTTAAAATATAGTCTACTTTTTCCGGCAAAATTAAGGGTGGAATATAAAGGAAGGACCGTTTTTTTTTCAGACGCCGGTAGAGGTTAGCGAGTGGGCAGACGGGATCGGCTTTTGAAGTGGGGGGTCGCGGAGGGGATAGGGAGCCAATATGCTAAGTTATGGAGTCGCCCCGACTGCAGGTCAGTAGAAGGGGGGGCTACTTAGGGTGGCTGGGGTATTTACGGGAAGAGGGAGAAGGGACGCAGGTTTTTTTTTTTTTTGTTCTTCCCTCTTTGATAGATGGTTAGGATTCTTTCATTGAACGTGAGAGGTTTACGAGAGAGGGTAAAGAGACATGCTGTCCTTGAGTGGATGAGGAGGTTCTTGCCGGCTGTCATCTGCCTCCAAGATGCACACCTAGACAAGGAATCTTTAAGGTGGTTAGAGAGGAGATGGATAGTGGAAGGGTACCATTCGGTATATACTACCTATTTTAGAGGGGTCTCAATTTTGATACACAATAAGATCAAGTTTGAGTGTGTTACATGTGAGGCCGACGACTGTGGCAGATACCTCTTCTTACAATGTAATATAGAAGGGGTTAAAATGGTAATCGCAAATGTATATATTCCACCACCATATAAGCCAGATGTCTTGTATGAATTGCATAGATTTATGTTGTATAGACAAGAGTGTATAATGATTGCGATAGGGGATTACAATGCGGTAATGGATCCACTCAGGGATAGAACATCTACCAGAGGGGGAAGAACACAAAAGGTAGATTTGTTTAAATTAGCCCAGGAATTCAACTGGATTGATGTTTGGCGGTTTCAGAACCCAGAAGAAACCATGTATTCCTGCTACTCTAAATTGCATCAAACCTGGTCAAGGATAGATATGGCCCTGGGAAATAAAAATCTAATGTCCCAAAATAGGGTTAAGATAAAGTATCTTCCTATGGCTTTATCAGATCATAGTGTAGTGCAGTGTTTCCCAACCAGTGTGCCTCCAGCTGTGGCAAAACTACAACTCCCAGCATGCCCGGACAGCCTTTGGCTGTGCAGGCATGCTGGGAGTTGTAGTTTTGCAACAACTGGAGGCACACTGGTTGGGAAACACTGGTGTAGTGGTACTGGAATTGGATTTGAACAGAAAGAATATTTTGCCACTGTTCAAGTTCAACTCGCACTGGCTCTCGTTGATTTCAGATAAAGAGAGTATAACGGAGATGTTAAAAACCTTCTTCCAGGAGAATAATAATTCCGCTAATAGATTAATTGTTTGGGATACTGCCAAGGCATATTTAAGAGGACTGCTGTTTAAAAGGGTGAACTACTGGAAGAAAAGTACCAAAGAAAGAGGTAACGCACTGGAAAAAAAATTAGAAGAAGCGAGAATTGCATGTATAATGTATCCCACCGAATTTAATAGGCAAGTATGGGAGGAAGAACAGGAAAAATTAAAAATACATCAGCTAGATAGAAGTAGGAAAGAACTGCTCTTTCAAGGGATCCGGTTAGCCTCAGAGGGAGAAAAGGTTGGTAAAATTTTAGCAAACATGATAAAAAATCAAAGAGAGAAATCCTGGATAGGGGTGATTAGAGATAAAATGGATAAAATTATTAGTTCCCCTGAAGGAATTAAAAAGGTTTTTCTGGAATATTTCCAGGAACTTTATAACTCTAGGGTACAATACTCGAAACAAGATTTGGATCTATATTTAGACCAGATTGCTTTGAGAGAGATATCTCAGGCCCAAAAGGAATATTTAGAAAAAGAAATATCGACGGCAGAAATAAATGAGGTTCTGGGTAAAGTGAAACCCGAAAAAACACCAGGGTGTGACGGCCTTCCATTTGAAATATATAAAACATTCTCCCAGGTGTTAATACCAGAACTAAAAACAACACTGTGTGAGGCTCAAAAAATAGGGGACTTACTGAATTCTATAAAAGAGGCAATTATAACATTAATTCCAAAAAAGGGTAAAGAACAATTAGACCCTGGGTCATATAGACCAATATCCTTGTTAAATATGGACGTTAAAATTCTGGCAAAGGTCTTGGCAGATAGGCTCTCTAAAGTGATCAAAGTTATAATTCATGAAGATCAGACTGGTTTTATACCCGGTAGAACGATATATTCAAATATAAGAAGGTTATTCCTTAATGTTGAGGCTAACAGAATAGAAACAGGTGAGAAAGCTATACTTTCACTAGATGCTCAAAAGGCATTTGATTGTATTGAATGGGAGTATTTGTGGGCAGTTCTGAAAAGAGTTGGTATAGGGGAGGGATTTATAAGATGGGTACAGCTTATATATTCCCACCCGAGGGCTAGGGTGATGGTGGACAGGAGCTTGTACCTGCCTCTTGCCCTACATTGGAGCACTAGGCAGGGATGCCCTCTCTCCCCATTACTATTTGCTATTGCAATCGAGCCCCTGGCAAGTATAATAAGAAATGATAGGGAGTTTAAAGGTTTTCAATATGCGGGAGGAGACGAAAAATTATTAATGTATGCAGATGATATTTTATTATTTATGTATAACACTGGGGATCAGTTTAATAGAGTAATAGATATAATACAAACCGGATTCCAAAAAAGTTGGGACACTATACAAATTGTGAATAAAAACTGAATGCAATGATGTGGAGGTGCCAACTTCTAATATTTTATTCAGAATAGAACATAAATCACGGAACAAAAGTTTAAACTGAGAAAATGTACCATTTTAAGGGAAAAATATGTTGAATCAGAATTTCATGGTGTCAACAAATCCCAAAAAAGTTGGGACAAGGCCATTTTCACCACTGTGTGGCATCTCCCCTTCTTCTTACAACACTCAACAGATTAGTTTCTCAAGTTTAGAAATAGCAATGCTCTCCCATTCTTGTCTAATACAGGCCTCTAACTGTTCAATCGTCTTGGGCCTTCTTTGTTGCACCTTCCTCTTTATGATGCACCAAATGTTCTCTATAGGTGAAAGATCTGGACTGCAGACTGGCCATTTCAGTACCCGGATCCTTCTCCTACGCAGCCATGATGTTGTGATTGATGCAGAATGTGGTCTGGCATTATCTTGTTGAAAAATGCAGGGTCTTCCCTGAAAGAGATGACGTCTGGATGGGAGCATATGTTGTTCTAGAACCTGAATATATTTTTCTGCATTGATGGTGCCTTTCCAGACATGCAAGCTGCCCATGCCACACGCACTCATGCAACCCCATACCATCAGAGATGCAGGCTTCTGAACTGAGCGTTGATAACAACTTGGGTTGTCCTTGTCCTCTTTGGTCCGGATGACATGGCGTCCCAGAATTCCAAAAAGAACTTCGAATCGTGACTCGTCTGACCACAGAACAGTCTTCCATTTTGCCACACTCCATTTTAAATGATCCCTGGCCCAGTGAAAACGCCTGAGCTTGTGGATCTTGCTTAGAAATGGCTTCTTCTTTGCACTGTAGAGTTTCAGCTGGCAACGGCGGATGGCACGGTGGATTGTGTTCACTGACAACGGTTTCTGGAAGTATTCCTGAGCCCATTCTGCGATTTCCTTTACAGTAGCATTCCTGTTTGTGGTGCAGTGTCGTTTAAGGGCCCGGAGATCACAGGCATCCAGTATGGTTTTACGGCCTTGACCCTTACGCACAGAGATTGTTCCAGATTCTCTGAATCTTCGGATGATGTTATGCACAGTTGATGATGATAGATGCAAAGTCTTTGCAATTTTTCGCTGGGTAACACCTTTCTGATATTGCTCCACTATCTTTCTGCGCAACATTGTGGGAATTGGTGATCCTCTACCCATCTTGGCTTCTGAGAGACACTGCCACTCTGAGAAGCTCTTTTTATACCCAATCATGTTGCCAATTGACCTAATTATTGTTAATTGGTCTTCCAGCTCTTCATTATGCTCAAATTTACTTTTTCCAGCCTCTTATTGCTACTTGTCCCAACTTTTTGGGGATTTGTTGACACCGTGAAAATTTGAATCAACTTATTTTTCCTTTAAAATAATACATTTACTCGGATTAAACGTTTGATCTGTCATCTACGTTCTATTGCAAATAAAATATTGACATTTGCCATCTCCACATCATTGCATTCAGTTTTTATTCACAAATTATTTAGTGTCCCAACTTTTTTGGAATCCGGTTTGTAGATAAATTTGGTTTATTTTCTGGTTTAAATATTAACTGGGGGAAATCTCATATGATGAGATTAGGAGATGCCCAGTCACAGGGGGATGTAAGGGTATACGTGCTTGAAAAACACGAGAGTTTTAAATATTTAGATATTCAAAGGTAAATGTACTCCCCAAAATAAATTAACTTAGAACCAAAATACATATTTGGAAAAGATTACCTTTGTCAATTCAGGGTCGAGTAGATCTAATAAAAATGGTTCTCCACCCATAAATACTTTATGTTCTACAAAATGCCCCATTGAGACTACCGCAGAAGATTTTTAGGTTACTCGATAGCATAATGGGGGATTTCATTTGGAAGGGTGCTATCCCTAGGATAAAAAAAGAAGTGCTTCAGCTCCCAGTAAGAGAGGGTGGACTAGCTGTCCCAAACTGTTTTTTCTACTATTTAGTAACACAATATAGTCAGATAAAAGGTAATTTGAATGGATTAGTGGGAAGGCAGGGACTAAATAAATTGGGTTGGAGAGAGGATTGGAATCACTTAGAGGTATTGGAAGCAGGCACACTAGGGAAAAAGAATACAGCAAATAGAATATTTAATTCACTGGAGTGTGTATGGGTGGAAATTTAAAAAATATTAGAGAGTAAAGGTTTTTTGCACTATACACCTATTTGGAAAAAAATTAATTTAAAGGAATTCCAAACGATTAGGACTTATATAGATTGGGAAAGAAGGGGGATGAAGTATCTAGGCCAGATATTCGAGGAAGATAAACTGAAGGACTTCAGTACACTGGTTAGGGAGTTTGGGATCCCCCAAAATGATTTCTATAAATACTTCCAGCTCAAGGATGCGTTGAGGACAGAGGTGCAGGTAGACAAATATAAAAAGGAACAATCAGATAGATTATACAAATTTACCAATGGAGAGGAAAAAAAAGGAACAACTACAAAAAAATCTGATTACAATACTTGCCGGAAAAAAATGGGAAAAAGAATTACAATTTTTTATGGAAGAGAAATGGAAAGATGCCCTAGGAAGTTATACTATGGTGTTGGATAGGGGCTCACATAAGATATCACAGTTTTTCATAGTGCATAGATTACATCGATCCCCTTGGATGTTAAAGAGAATGGGCGTGAGAGCCTCAGATAAGTGCCCAAAATGCAGGGGAGAGAAAGCAGACCTAATACACTGTTTCTGGAGATGCCCTAGATTGTTTAGATATTGGAAAGAAATAGCTGAGATAGAATCAGTACTTTTGGAGGTCCAAGTGTCTGAAGATCCAGTAGTTTGTATATTAGGAGCAACCGAACATCTGAAGTTAAATAAAGAGACACGATTGGTCCTGGGTAAAGTACTTTTCCAAGCTAGACTCCTTATATTGAGGAATTGGGTAAAAGAAGATCCCCCGACAGTAGGACAAAGGCAAGAAGCAGTTGTTAACTTGATTAAAGTGGAACGGGTTACTGAATGCTATATCAAAAAAAAAAAACTCGAGGAAATGTGGAAAAAATGGCTATAATAGGGCTTGGAAGTTTTTTTTTTTATTTTTTTTTTCGTCCCTCTCCCTTGGGGTGGTGGGTGGGAAAAAATAGGAAAAAGTTATAATAATTAATTTGTAATATGGATTTTATCATTGTTCAATTTTGGTGATTTGAGTATAAATGTATATGTTTTTATAAAATTAAAATAAAGAAAGATTAAAAAAAAAAAAGAGTGCACTTTTTGGTTTTTGTTATATTATTTTTACTGTTTATCACGTCCACACATTTGCTATCCTGTGTAGGATGTCCATTGTGGTACTTGTTGTCCGCTGCAGGCATCCTCCATTGTACGCATTTTTGCTGAGGATTGCCATTAGCAGTGGACCACAAGTGCAGGATCTTCCCCCCGGTATAGATGTACCACTGCATATGGGGTTGAGCACTTCCTGTTTTTTAATACCACGCCAATCTCTAGTTTGTAAAATCAGGCCAGAAGTAAACAGTATTAACTTATGGCATGTCCAGCAGTAGTTGATTCAAAGTGCAGTTTCAGTCACCAGGTAATGAGATATGGTAGATGGCTAGGTGCCAGTTGAATGGCACTTGCAGGGACTTCTGAATATATAGGTGTCCATGGAATGATACAGCCGTGCTGTTTGATTGGCCTGGAAAAGGTCTAGGTGATGACTATCTGAGCCATAGTCCCTCACCTGCAGCAGGATCAATTTCTGCTTCGGTTTTAATGAACACTCTGCTGTCTAGGCAAACTGAAGTTCTTTTTAAACAGTGTTCTTCACTCTGGCACTCTTCCTGGAGTAAAGGTCTTACATGAGAACGGTTATGGTCTTTTTGAGTATGAGCTCTGGCCTGTGCTTCCTATCTCCTCTCTGTCTAGACTCAAACTCCCCCTTCTGGCATAAAGTAGGGCCAGCCCAGCAGAAAACTAATTATATTAACAATACATAACACAATTGCAAATACTCGCAGGTCTGTGGTACTACACATTGTCTTACTGGAAGACCCTTATGTCCCAGGGAAGACAATCAGCATGTATGAGTGTATGTGATCTGCAAGGATTTATTCATAGCCAAAATGGTTGAGAGTGTCTTCCACATGGATGAGTGAGCCAAGAGAATACCACAGAAACATTTCCCAGACCATAATGCCACCACTACCAGCTTGTGTTCTTCCAGCAATGGTTGCAGAGTGTTTGTTCTCTGATGTTGTATTTTACATTTAGTCATTAGACTACAGGTTGCCTACTCTTGACGTGCACTTATTTATTTTGTAATCTTATTTTGTAGTAAAAATTAACTTTTATTTGTTAAATTTAATAAATTGTGAAAACTAACAATGACCTACTCAAATTATGCCTGAAAATATCGCGTCATACCAGTGGGAGGTTTAAAATACACCCGGCAACGCCACTCTCCTCATAGACTGCCCGATCCCCTGAGGACGCCATATCTATGGCGAAACATGTCGGGGGGCAGCGTTTAAGATTTTAGATCGCAGTGGACCTATTATGAGGGTGATAGCTGCTGAATAGCAAGGTTATATAGTAGCTAGTGACTGCGTCACCAATAGAAAGCAGCACAGCGAGGGATGGTGCTGTAATGAGAACGTACTGAATAAATCCAAGTGATAGGACAGGTAGAAGGCAGTCACCGCAGCACTAGCACTATCACCAACATAATAACTCAGTGCCAACAGGCACCAATACTGAACGGCCTGCTGACAATGTTGCAAACAACTGTTGCAAAATAGTGGACATTAATACCCATTCCAGCACATAAGAGGCAAACAGCCAGCTGGAAAAAGTCACAGTTGCCATTGCCAAACGGCCGTCAGTAGACTAATATATATCGACTGTAACATCACCCAGGCCCACTGGTGAGAGTTTTAAACCTATAATTTGAGTAGGTCATTGTTAGTTTTCACAATTTATTAAATTTAACAAATAAAAGTTAATTTTTACTACAAAATAAGATTACAAAATAAATAAGTGCACGTCAAGAGTAGGCAACCTGTAGTCTAATGACTAAATGTAAAATACAATAATAAATGCCTCTACGTGTCCTGGGTATACAATAATGAAATATTGTTCTCTGATGTTTCTCGTCTGACATGCAAATGTCCATCTGTTCAATGAAGCAGAAAACGTGAATCATCGGAGAAAGCCACCTTTTGCCAATCAGTGGAGGTCCAATTTCGATACTGTCATGAAAATTGAAGCCTTTTCTGCTGATGAAACTTTATCAGAGTTGCAGATGCAGTACCCAAGAACAGGGTACTTGCATATTGTTTTTGTTGCATAATGTTATTTAATGCCTTAACACCTTCAGGACCTTGGACGAGTATACTCGTCCTGGAGCAACGGTACTTAGCGCACCAGGACGAGTATACTCGTCCTGGCATTAAACTGTCACCATGTCTGCAGACATGGTGACAGCGCTGAGTGCCCAGGGTCAATGCCGAGGGGGGTCCTGTGACACCCCTATCGGCGATCGCTGCAAACCGCAGGTCAATCCAGACCTGCGGTTTGCAGCGATTTCTGTAGTTTCTGATCCCTGCGGTCCCTGACCGCAAGGATCAGAAACGTAAAAATGGCCAAAGTCAATTTTTTTAACCCCCCCCCCCCCCTCCTGCACCTCTGAATGATTTTATGTCGGTGGGGTGCAGGGGGGCGGTTTGTGGGCGGTGCGGGCCGTGCTGACAGTTGCGGGAGGCGGGCGGTGCGGCAGGCGGGATCGCGATCCCCCGCCTGCCTCCCGCTGAATATTCATTGGTGGTCAGTGGTACCACAGTGTCAGCACATTGCTGACACTCTGGTATAAACGGCTGAGATCGCTGCGATGTCAGCCGTTTCACCCTTTCCATACAGCGGTCTGTACGGACCGCAGTATGGAAAGGGTTAAGTCAGGGAGCTCCCTCCCTCTGCCATCGGGGGGCTGCTGTGCCTTTGCAGCCCCCAGATGGATGGGGGGACAGAGGGAGGGAGCTCCCCTCCTTCCTCTTCCCCGTCTGCTCAGTTGTGGCAGACGGGGAAGGTTCCCATGGCAACAGGACGCCTTCTCAGGCGTCCTGCTGTCCATGGTGCTGAACAGATCTATGCTAAAGGCATAACGACCTGATCTATAAAACGGTCATGTTACTTTCCCCGCACAGAGAACACCATAAAAATAAAAAAATAAAAACTATCAGAAAATCGAAATTTTGCCCACCTTACTTCCCAAAAAAGGTAATAAAAGTGATCAAAGGAGTCGCATGTATGCCGAAATAGTACCAATCAAACCGTCACCTCATCCCGCAAAAAAATGAGCCCCTACATGAGACAATGGCCCAAAAAATAAAAAAACTATGGGGACACTATAACATGATGTTTCAAAAATGATATTATTGGGTAAAACTTACATAAATAAAAAAAGTATACATATTAGGTCCGTATCGACCAGCTCTACAATAATATCACATGAGCTAACCCCTCAGATGAACACCGTAAAAAATAAAAAATAAAAACTGTGCTAAATAAAAAAATGTTGTCACCTTACATCACAAAAAGTGTAATAGCAAGCGATCAAAAAGTCATATGCACCCCAAAATAACGCCAATCAAACTGTCATCTCATCCCGCAAAAATAATACCCTACCCAAGATAATCGCCCAAAAACTGAAAAAACTATGGCTCTTAGACTATGGAAACACTAAAACATAATTTTTTTTGTTTCATAAATGAAATCTTTGTGTAAAACTTACATAAATAAAAAGAAAGTATACATATTAGGTATCGCTGCGTCCGTATCGACCGGCTTTATAAAAATATCACATGACCTAACCCCTCAGGTGAACACCGCAAAAAAATTAAAATAAAAAACGGTGTAAAAAAAGCGATCAAAAAGTCATATGCACTCCAAAATAGTGCCAATAAAATTGTCATCTAATCCCACAAAAAATGAGACCCTACTTTAGATAATCGCCCAAAAACTGAAAAACTATAGCTCTCAGACTATGGAGACACTAAAATATATTTTTTTTGTTTCAAAAATGAAATCATTGTGTAAAACTTACATAAATAAAAAAATTGTATACATATTAGGTATCGCCGCGTCCGTGACAACTTGCTCTATAAAAATACCACATGATCTAACCTGTCAGATGAATGTTGTAAATAACAAAAAAAAAGACGGTGCCAAAAAAGCTATTTCTTGTTACCTTGCCTCACAAAAAGTGTAATATAGAGCAACCAAAAATCATATGTACCCTAAACTAGCACCAACAAAACTTCCACCCTATCCCATAGTTTCTTAGATGGAGTCACTTTTATGGAGTTTCTACTCTAGGGGTGCATCAGGGGGCTTCAAATGGGATATGGTGTAAAAAAAAAACTGTCTAGCAAAATCTGCCTTTCAAAAACGTATGGCATTCCTTTCCTTCTGTGTCCTGCCGTGTGCCCGTACAGTGGTTTACGACCACATATGGGGTGTTTCTGTAAACTACAGAATCAGACCCATAAATGTTGAGTCTTGTTTGGCTGTTAACCCTTGCTTTGTAACTGGAAAAAAATTATTAAAATGGAAAATCTGCCAAAAAAGTGAAATTTTGAAATTGTATCTCTATTTTCCATTAATTCTTGTGGAACACCTAAAGGGTTAACAAAGTTTGTAAAATCAGTTTTGAATACCTTGAGGGGTGTAGTTTCTAGAATGGTGTCATTTTTGGGTGGTTTCTATTATATAAGCCTCACAAAGTGACTTCAGACCTGAACTGGTCCCTAAAAATTGGTTTTTTGAAAAGTTCAGAACAATTTCAAGATTTGCTTCCAAACTTCTAAGCCTTGTAACATCCCCAAAATATAAAATATCATTCCCAAAATGATGCAAACATGAAGTAGACATATGGGGAATGTAAAGTAATAACTATGTTTGGAGGTATTAATATGTATTATAGAAGTAGAGAAATTGAAACTTGGAAATTTGCAATTTTTTACAAATTTTTGGTAAATTTGGTATTTTTTTATAAATAAAAATTTATTTTTTTACTTAATTTTACCAGTGTCATGAAATACAATATGTGCCGAAAAAACAATCTCAGAATGGCCTGGATAAGTCAAAGCGTTTTAAAGTTATCACCACATAAATTGACACTGGTCAGATTTGCAAAAAATGGCATGGTCCTTAAGGTGAAAATGAGCTCGGTCCTTAAGAGGTTAATGTTAATGCCGCAACATCAAATTCAAACACTACAGCTATGGTGGGGAACTGAACAGGGTTGCACACGAGGAGTTTCTTGGGTAAGGAGGGGGGGCAGTCACATAATTTGCTGTGGGGCCTATTGCGGCGTCCAAAAACGCCCGTATTATTAAAATATAGCAATATTTATCCCATATAGCGAATGGCGTAATGGAATAAAAAATCTAAATGTCCAATTCACCATTTTTTCATAGCTTCACTTACCCCCCAAAAAAACTATAAAATGTGATAAAAAAGTCACACACAATCCAAAATGGTATCAATAAAAACTACAGGTCATCCTGCAAAAATGAGCTCGGTAGACTTAACTATTAAAAAGTTATGGGGGTCAGAATATGGCAATGCAAAAAAAAATATATACATATTTTTGTTCAAAGTTTTTCCTTTGTCAGTATTTAAACACAAAAACCTACACAATTGTGGTATCTTTGTAATCGTACTGATCCAGAGAATGAAGGGCACAGGTCAGTTTTGCCACATAGGGAACACCATAGGGACAAAACTTGTAAAACTGTGGCGGAATTAGTTTTTTTTTCCAATTCCACCCCATTTGGAATTTTCTCCCCATTTGGCATGAGAAAGTACAACTTTTCCCTCAAAAAACAAGCACTCATATGGCTATGTGAAAGGAAAAATAAAAAAGTTATGGCTCAGTGAACACTGGGAAGAAAAATGAAAACACAAACGAAAAAAAAAAACAAGAAAAAAAACATCTGGTATTGAAGGGGTTAATATACAGCTAAGACGCAACACTTGGACATAAATGTATTAACATCTGTGATTTGTATGTTTTCTGCAGCCTAGATATGGATGTTGTAATAAATGTATTGCCACCTTAAAAACTAGCAATTTGGCCAGACAGGAAGGAAGCTGTGTTCTAGATCAGATGTATAAAGTCTAGAAAATGGAACTCATGAGAAATTGGCGAAGACACAAAAGTCGCATAAGCGCACTCAGATATTTTTAGATGAAAAATCAGGCGTACCTAGCTTTATAAATAAGCCTCATAGTGTACCCAAATATTTAAGCCCAGGCACTTTAAAAGTGGAGGTACTCTTTAAAGGGTTTTTATCACCAGAAATACTGTTATGTAGCTGACTGAGATTAGCGATGCGCCCATGTCAGCACTACATAACAGTGTGTTTCTAACGTTAGTCCCTGCAGCCGATTTTGTTAAAAAAGCACTTTTATTATATGCTAATGAGCCTTTAGGTGCTATGTGGGTGTAAAATCAGCACCAAGAGGCTCCGTCCTCTCACCCTGTATTCCGCCCAGGTCCAGTGTTGTGCTAGCCCAGCATCTCTTGATTGATGCCACTGTTCCCTGCATCGTTGGCGAAATCCCCCGCCTGCGCCGTTCACTTCTGTCTTCGGCGCAGTGAGTGAATGATGCGATCCTGCGTGCCTGCGCCGTTCACTTTGGTCTTCGGCGCAAGCGCAGTGAGTGAAGGCCGCTCTCATGATGCCGGCTTCCTCACTGTGACGTAGTCGGCGCAGGCGCAGTGAGGAAGCCGGCACCAGGATCGCATCATTCACTCACTGCGCCTGCGCCGAAGACAGAAGTGAACGGCGCAGGCGGGGGATTTCGCCAACGATGCAGG
Source organism: Bufo gargarizans (assembly GCF_014858855.1). Lineage (NCBI taxonomy): Eukaryota > Metazoa > Chordata > Amphibia > Anura > Bufonidae > Bufo > Bufo gargarizans. The sequence continues at coordinate 105,191,368 of NC_058083.1, forward strand.
GAACAGTGGCATCAATCAAGAGGAGCTGGGCGGGCACAACACTGGACCTGGGCGGAATACAGAGTGAGTGGACGGAGCCTCTAGGTGCTGATTTTACGCCCACATAGCACCTAGAGGCTCATTAGCATATAATAAAAGTGCTTTTTTTTTTAGCAAAAACGGCTGCAGGGACTAACATTAGAAACATACTGTTATGTAGTGCTGACATGGGCGCATCGCTAATGTCAGTCAGCTACATAACAGTATTTCTGGTGATAGAAACCCTTTAAAGAGTACCTCCACTTTTAAAGTGCCTGGGCTTAAATATTTGGGTACACTATGAGGCTTATTTATAAAGCCAGGTACGCCTGATTTTTCATCTAAAAAAATCTGAGTATGTGCAAGCCAACAATCTATCCATGAGACAGATACAGTCAGCATACCTTACCATGGCAGCCTTGTGCACTATGAGACATTCAAAACCAGTTCTCATCTGACTGAGAGCCAGTTAGGGTACTTTCACACTTGCATTGCTGGATTCCGGCAAGCAGTTCTGTCGCCGGAACTGCCTGCCGGATCTGGCAATCTGTATGCAAACGGATACCTTTTGTAGACAGATCCGGATGCGGATCCATCTCACAAATGCATTGCAATACCGGATCAGTCTCTCCAGTTGTCATCCTGAAAAACGTTTTTTCAGAACACTTGGGGCCAGATCCTGCATTAATGCATTTCAATGTAAAATAATGCCAGATCCGGCATTCCAGCAAATGTTACTGAATTTTGGACTGAGAAAATACTGCAGCATGCTGCAGTATTTTCTCCGCCCAAAAACCGTACAGTGACTGAACTGAAGACATCCTGATGCATACTGAGCGGATTGGTCCATTCAGAATGCATTAGGATAACACTGGTCAGTTTTTTTTCCAGTATTGAGCCCCTAGAACGAAACTCAATACCAGAAATGTTTAACGCAAGTGTGAAAGTACCCTTAGCCTCATATGTTGGATGGCTTGGGTGGACCTGCGCACCTATATCATTATTATTAGGGTGACAAAAAGTTTTCTGATTGCCCTAGCATAATATTTAATAACCTTTCTATACAGTTTTGTCATGTAAACTCATTTCCATAAACATGGCCATATGGGAAAGACGTGCAAATGAGCAGAATCTGCCTTGTTTTTCAGCTGAAAAACCACTTGCATAGGAAATTTGCGATAAAAATTCACGATTACAATATTCGCGATCTACACTACTCATGAAGAGCGCCATCTATTGGATTCATAGTCTTGTCATAAGACCATGAAACCAAATAACATATAAAGCATCATCAATCCTTACATAAAGACGCACTACCATGAGACTACATGACAATAAATCCACATGAACTCCAAAATTAGTTACACCTCCAGGAATACCTATAATAAAAAGAAAACTTTAAACCACATCACTTGTATAGAAGGGGGAGGGTTAGGGGGGAAGGGAAATGTTTAGGGAAAGGATTATTGCACTGTTTATATGTGTTTTATATTTGTTTTTACTGCACATATCTGTAAAAAAGTAATATGACCTGTAATTTGATCCAATATGTACCTTTGAATGTAAATTTGCAAATTATCAAAACCTAATAAAATGTATTAAAAAAAAAGACTATGAAACCAATAGATGGCACTGTTCATGAGTCATGAACAGCGCCATCTATTGGTTTCATAGTCTTGTCATAAGTCTATGAAACCAATAGATGGCGCTGTTCATGAGTCATGACAGTTATGAAGCAACTCTTAGGGTAGGGTACTTAGGGTACTTAGGCTTAGGGTACTTTCACATTAGTCGCAAGGGATTCCAGCAGGCTGTTCCAGTGGGTGAACAGCCTATCGGATCCGTCCTGCCACTAGTTCACGTGTGCCCCTGGACTGCCGCTCCGTCCCCTTTGACTATAGCGGGGGCGGACAAAAAATACTGCATGCAGTACTTTTAGTCCGGCTGCCTCTCGCCGTGCTGCCACTGGAACTCTGCCCCTGCCCCCATTATAGTCAATGGGGACGGAGCGGCAGTCCGGGCGGGGGAACATGTGAACTAGCGGCAGGACGGATCCGACAGGCTTTTCACTTGCCAATAGTGTGAAACTAGCCTAACTATCTCTTAGTCCGATGAGAGCTGGTTTTGAATGTCTCATAGTGCACAAGGCTGCCATTGTAAGGTGTGCTGACTGTATCTGACACTTGCTGGAATACTGTATCTGGCATTATTGTTGGCTTGCACATACCCGGCTTTTGGCACATAGCCTTTGTGTGGTTGTCTATTGTATGTCATAGGTAATGGGAGTCCAAGATACATCCAGACATCCTTTCCATGCTGTTTTCACACCATTTCGGTGGTGTTTCCATCAATTCCTAACCTTTTTCTGTGAACCAGACACCCTCTCTTCTTCAGAGAAGGGGGTGCCTGGTTTAATGCTCGGGTTTCCCATTGATTTTCATTATGTTCAATTGTGCTCGAGCATACACAGTATTCAGCTGAACACTGCAATATGCTCGAGCCGAACTGCTGTTCGGCCGAGCATTCTCGATCAACACTACTGGCTAGATTAATATTTCCATCAAGTTATAAACTGCTTGTTTCTATGGTTACGACCACCCTGCAATCCAGTAGAGGTGGTCGTGCTTGCACACTAAAAATACTGGACTATACCTACTCTCATGGTCCAAGCCACCAAAGAGGCCTGTGCTTTTCCCTGTATTGTGCACGCACAACCACCATTGCTGGATTACAGGGTGGTCGTAACCATGGAAAGAAGCAACATATAATGTGATGGAAAAATGAATCTAGTACATAAAGGAAGCAATATGGACAATCACAAGACATTAGTGAGTGCCTTATATTAACTTTCTCTACATGATAAATGTCATTTCCTGAAGTGTGACAACCCTTTTAAGAAGCAGGAGTCGGGCCCGAAGCTACATTATACAGCCCCTATACAATCCAGCAGTTTAACACCTTATATGCTGCGGTCAGTACTGACCACAGCATCTAAGTGGTTACAGAAAGGGAAGTGGCTTTGTCTCTCACAATGCAATCACAGGGCGGCAAGGGGTTGCCAAGACAGTTTAGGGCCCAAGACTCAGCCTCTAGCCTGCCATATATCCCTTTCTATTCGGTCTTCCCTTTTGGCAGGGATAAATAGGCATTATGTAAGTTCTTAAAGTAACTGACACAATACACTGCAAATGCAGAATAATTTCAATTGAATGGGTCCGCGATCTGCAACGTACATTGGGAGGCATGGCACTCCATAGTGTTACCGCGGGCTTCCACTCCGTTCCACACCACTCCGTATCTTGCCGATTGCTGACCCATTCAAGTGTTTGCGGGCCGCACAAAATGGCACCAATGAAAATTACAACTTTTCCCACAAAAAGCAAACTCTCATACAATGAGAATGACTATGTGAAAAAAAGATTTGACTGTGAAAAAAAAAAAAAATTTTGTGCAAAAGTAGGGAAAGAAAATAAAAGAACTATATAATTGTTATTGGCATCATCGTACTGACACGCACAATAAAGTTATGTCACTTATAGCACACGGTGAACGCAATAAAAACAAAACCCCAAAAAACAGGGTCGAATTGCTCTGCTGTTTTCACGATGTCCCTCCCCCTAAAAATTAAAAATTATGCAATACATTAGATGTACCTCAAAATAGTGCCATTTAAAAATAGGAAAAACAGGTCCTCATACAACTGTCGACGTAAAATGTAAAAAGCTATGGCTTTTGAAATGCAAAAATTTAAAAAAATTGAAAAACAAACATGTCTATAATCCAAAATAGGGTTAATTTCACATGAAATTTTACAGGGTCAATGAGTTTTCAAAAAATGTTTGATATGTTGTGGCGACATCAAAAGTTTTGATCGGTGGGGGTCTGAGTGCTGAAGCCGGGCTACAAAAGGGGTAGGGAAGCATTCACATATTGCGCTCTCTGGTTGCAGAGGATATGCGAGCACTTCTCTCTCTTCATTCTAGGGATCAGTGGGGGTCTGTTACATATCAAAAGTTTTTGGAAAACTCATTGACCCTTTAAATAACGTGTACAAAAATGCAATAGTAACAATGATTATGAAACATCACATGTGGTGGAAGTAACCTTTTGCAAATACATTTGAAAGCTTTCAGTCCTGTTTTGCACAATCTCTAGAGCTGAAAATAAGCATACGGTTTAAATTGCACTTATAGTCCCACAATCGCTAAACTGCTACGGGTTGTAAATTGCCCTCTGCTATATAGCATGACAAAACAACAGCTGCTAGACAGCACATGTGCTTACCAGGCTCAGGGTGTCATCTCTGCTGGAATGGTAATATCATATGCTCTGGGCTTTGCTTTCCTTCTTCTTCACCTTATCATCGGCTAACATGGTATAAGCCTAAACGTTTCAAGTTATCGACACATTAAAGGGACATTTGCTTCTTCTACACTAAAAATATTATTCAGGACTGAGAAGGATGCAATGAAAAACACAGAAGTGACTGAAACTTTAATGGACAATCGGAGGAGAGGCAGAAGCAGGAACTGGGAGGTACAAAACACTCTCACTTCATAAGAAAATGGAAATTTAAAGTGAAGCTACTTTGTATAAAACTATGATGAGCTAAATTCATTATTTTCAACCCTTAGGCCCCTTTCACACGGGCGAGAATTTTGCCCTGGTGCAATGCGTGAGGTGAACACATTGCACCCGCACTGAATTAGGACCCATTCACTTCAATGGGGCTGTGTACATGAGCGGTGATTTTCACGCATCACTTGTGCGTTGCGTGAAAATTGCAGCAAGCTCTATATTGTGCGTTTTTCACGCAACGCAGGCCCCTCAGAAGTGAATGGGGCTGCGTGAAAATCGCAAGCATCCACAAGCAAGTGCGGATGCGGTGCGATTTTCACGCATGGTTGCCAGGAGACGATGGTGATGGACCATGTGATGAGCGCAGTGACGTCATCAAAGGTCCTTTAGCCAGGTCCTGAAGAAAGTAGAAAGAAGAGGAGATCCGCTATGCGTCCAAGTGGATGGGGTGAGTTAAATTAGTTTATTATTTTTAACCCCTCAATGGATATTTTACTAAGCATTCTGTATTAAGAATGCTATTATTTTCCCTTATTACCATGTTATAGGGGAAAATAATAAAATCTACAGAACACCTAACCCAAACTCGAACTTCTGTGAAGAAGTCCGGGTTCAGGTCTGGGTACCAAACATGCCGATATTTCTCACTCGCGTGCAAAACGCATTAAAAAGTGGATCCGGATTCAAACGCGGATCCTCAAAAAATACGGATGACGTCCATGTTACATCTTTTTTTTTTTTTGCAGACTCATTTTAACATTGCTTATTCTTGTCCACAAAATAGACAAGAATACGACATGTCCTGTCTTGTTTGTGGGACTGCGGAACGGACATACAGATGCGGACATAGAAATGAATGGATCTGGGTGTGATCCACAAAAAATGTGGATCAAATGTGGACCACAACTACAGTTGTGTGTGGGCCCTTAAAGAAGGTATCCCACGACAATGATGATCGCAGTTGAAGGTCAAACCGCCAGGAGCCCCAGCCATGTGCAGCGACTGGGTCGGCAAAGGCAACACGTGAGGCACAGTTGGCCGATGGGGGTAGTAGTTGATTTACTCATGGTTAGCAGAGCCTCCCTGGGCCGGTGTGCAGTGATGGGAAGGATGGCACCAGTTCCTTCAGAGTACTCTCGGTTTGTCCAGGGAATCCCGCCAGATGGTGTTTGAGGTGCCCTGAGTGAAATAGGTTTTTGTTAAGGTGCCTTGGCGGCAGGGTCTCTGGTGTTCGTGATGCCAGCACCGTTAGGTGCAAAAGGAAAGTAATTAAATAAGACCAGACTTTGTGTCAAGTTCAATAGCAGCTTTACTTGAATAAACGTTTCTTCTACAGTTTACAGACTTTATCTTGGCTCCAGCAGGAGTTAGCAGTAACTCTGGCAGGCAAACTCATCTCTGCTACATCTGTTGCTCTCTGGCTCTTCTGTACTGACAGGCTTAAATGGAATCTTTGCTTTCTGCTTTAGGTTGCAACTACTCTCTCTGTACAGTAGTCTGACTCTAGATTAATCCAGGGAACTTTTCCTCCTGGCTAATGAGGCTCCAAGCTGTGGCCTCCATATCCAGCAGAGTTGAAGGTGCTCTAGCTGGCTAGGCAAGTCACATCCAGCAAGGACGTGGACCTGCTTCCTCCCTTGGCAGGGGTTACTCTCCACTTACTCTAACTAACTAACAAACTAACTAGTCTCCTCCTCTCCTTAGAGAGGGAGTATAGAATGGAAAGAAGGGTTCCATCCACTGCAAAGTAGCACTGCCATGTTTGCTGCCACCTCTGGTGAACCAGGTACATTACATTTGAGCATAACAGTTACAAGAAATAGATAGGCACATTTTGATGGACCTGAAATAAATGCATATATAGGAGACAGTAGCGGGGTACAGAAGTGGTAATGGCACTCTGGGTCATTACCTACCCCCTTACTTAACCTCTTTAGGACACATGACGTACCGGTATGGCATGTTGTCCCGGTACTTAAGGACACATGACGTACCGCTACGTCATGTGTATTTCCGATCACCGAAGCCCGGCGGGTGGTGATCGGAACAAGGTGCACTTTGGCTAAATGCGCGGGGGGGTCCTGTGACCCCCCCTGTGATGGCGATCGCCGCAAACCGCAGGTCAATTCAGACCTGCGGTTTGCGGCTTTTCAATGGTGCGGCGGCGGGCGGCGGTGCCATCTGGTCCCCATGGGGCTGTAGGGGGGACCCGATGGCATGGAAGGCAGCGCGATGCCTAAGGAAGGCATTGCGCTGCCTTCCGGTGACGAGTCTGTGAGATCCAGCCCCCTGGATCTCACAGGCAGGAAGCTGTATGAGTAATACACACAGTATTACTCATACAGCCAATGCATTCCAATACAGAAGTATTGGAATGCATTGTAAATGATTAGACCCCCAAAAGTTGAAGTCCCAAAGTGGGACAAAAAATAAAGTGAAAAAAGCTGAAAAAATAATGTTTTCCCCCCAAAAATAAAAGTTTTAAGCAAAAATGAACAAAAACGTCATTTTCCCCAAATAAAGTGTAATAGCAAGTAATCAAAAAGTTACACGCACACCAAAATAGTGCTGTAACTGCACCCCAGGCATAAAAGGGGATAAAACTAGAGTTGAGCGAACACCTGGATGTTCGGGATCGAGAAGTTTGGCCGAACTTCCCGGAAATGTTCGGGTTCGGGATCCGAACCCGACCCGAACTTCGTCCCGAACCCGAACCCCATTGAAGTCAATGGGGACCCGAACATTTCGGCACTAAAAAGGCTGTAAAACAGCCCAGGAAAGGGCTAGAGGGCTGGAAAAGGCAGTAAAATGTAGTTAAATCCCCTGCAAACAAATGTGGATAGGGAAATGAATAAAAATAAAATAAATAAAAATTGACCAATATCAATTGGAGAGAGGTCCCATAGCAGAGAATCTGGCTTCATGTTACCCACCACTGGAACAGGCCACTGTCAGATATTTAGACCCCAGCACCCAGACAGAGGAGAGAGGTCCCATAACAGAGATTCAGGCTTCATGTCATAGCAGAGAATCATGCTTCACGTCACCCAAAACTGGAACAGTCCATTGTCAGATATTTAGGCCCCGGCACCCAGACAGAGGAGAGAGGTCCCATAACAGAGATTCAGGCTTCATGTCATAGCAGAGATTCAGGCTTCACGTCAGCCAAAACTGGAATAGTCCATTATCATATATTTAGGCCCCGGCACCCAGACAGAGGAGAGAGGTCCCATAACAGAGATTCAGGCTTCATGTCATAGCAGAGAATCATGCTTCACGTCACCCAAAACTGGAACAGTCCATTGTCAGATATTTAGGCCCCGGCACCCAGACAGAGGAGAGAGGTCCCATAACAGAGATTCAGGCTTCATGTCAGCAGAGAATCAGTCTTCATGTCATAGCAGAGAATCAGGCTTCACGTCAGCCAAAACTGGAACAGTCCATTGTCATATATTTAGGCCCCAGCACCCAGACAGAGGAGAGAGGTCCCATAACAGAGATTCAGGCTTCATGTCATAGCAGAGAATCATGCTTCACGTCACCAAAAACTGGAACAGTCCATTGTCAGATATTTACGGCCCGGCACCCAGACAGAGGAGAGAGGATCCATAACAGAGATTCAGGCTTCATGTCAGCAGAGAATCAGTCTTCATGTCATAGCAGAGAATCAGGCTTCATTTCAGCCAAAACTGGAACAGTCCATTGTCATATATTTAGGCCCCGGCACCCAGACAGAGGAGAGAGGTCCCATAACAGAGATTCAGGCTTCATGTCAGCAGAGAATCAGTCTTCATGTCATAGCAGAGAATCATGCTTCACGTCACCCAACACTGGAAGAGTCCATTGTCAGATATTTAGGCGCCGGCACCCAGACAGAGAAGAGAGGTCCCATAACAGAGATTCAGGCTTCATGTCAGCAGAGAATCAGTCTTCATGTCATAGCAGAGAATCAGGCTTCACGTCAGCCAAAACTGGAACAGTCCATTATCATATATTTAGGCCCCGGCACCCAGACAGAGGAGAGAGGTCCCATAACAGAGATTCAGGCTTCATGTCAGCAGAGAATCAGTCTTCATGTCATAGCAGAGAATCATGCTTCACGTCACCCAACACAGGAACAGTCTATTGTCAGATATTTAGGCCCCGGCACCCAGACAGAGGAGAGAGGTCCCATAACAGAGATTCAGGCTTCATGTCATAGCAGAGAATCAGTCTGCATGTCATAGCAGAGAATCAGGCTTCACGTCAGCCAACACTGGAACAGTCCATTGTCATATATTTAGTAGTGTTGAGCGCGAATATTCGAATATCGAATTTTTTTCGCGAATATCGGCACTTCGCTAATTCGCGAATATTTCGAATATAGTGATATAAATTCGATATTTCGAATATTCTTTTTTTTTTTTTTTTTTTTTTTTTTTATTGTTATATTTTTTTCTTTCCCACTTCCCTAAAGTTGTTCTTACCTGTCCTTTGGATTCCTGGCTTCCTGGCTGCTCCAGTCAGTGCCCGTTGCCGCTTCTGCCGACTTCCATGCTCATGGAGCGTCCCCATCACCATGGGAACATCTCCATATACTAGAATGTACTGTCGGATTTGAGAATTACGTTGAAATCGCAATTCGATTTTTTCAAGTTATAAAATTCGAATTTCGATTTTAACTTAGCACTGCTATATGCCATATTAGTTAGCCTAATATGGCATATAGCAGTGCTAAGTTAAAATCGAAATTCGAATTTTATAACTTGAAAAAATCGAATTGCGATTTCAACGTAATTCTCAAATCCGACAGTACATTCTAGTATATGGAGTCGTTCCCATGGTGATGGGGACGCTCCATAAGCATGGAATATGGCTTCAATGGCTTGGTAGAATTAGCGAATTGACGAATATATTCGTTATATTCCACAAAACGAATATAACGAATGTATTCGTCATATTCCACAAAACGAATATAACGAATGTATTCGTCATATTCCACAAAACGAAGATAACGAAGTATTCTGCATCTTCATTTTAGCTACCTATTCATCAATTTCGCTAATTCTAGCAATGATATAGGAAAGTTGACTATAGAGACAGCTAAGTATAATTCGCTATGCGATTATATGACTGCTTTTTTTTATAAATAGTATAATTATAATAATTATCAGGTATTATAATTATTCTATTTATTTTAAAAAAAAGCTGTAATATAATCGCATAGCGAATTATACTTAGCTGTCTCTATAGTCAACTTTCCTATATCATTGCTAGAATTAGCGAAATTGATGAATAGGTAGCTAAAATGAAGATGCAGAATACTTCGTTATCTTCGTTTTGTGGAATATGACGAATACTTCGTTATCTTCGTTTTGTGGAATATGACGAATATATTCGTTTTGTGGAATATAACGAATATATTCGTCAATTCGCTAATTCTACCAAGCCATTGAAGCCAACCATATAGTAAACCAGGTCCAAGTTGGAATCGCAATTCGATTATGTCAAGTTATAATAATCGAATTTCGATTTTAGCTTAGCACTGTTATATGCCATATTAGGCTAACTAATATGGCATATAGCAGTGCTAAGTTAAAATCGAAATTCGAATTTTATAACTTGAAAAAATCGAATTGCAATTTCAATAGGAGAGTAGCCTTTAAGTTAAAATCGAAATTCGATTATTTAAATCGCATATTAATCGCGATAACAAGAATAATGACGAATATTCGATTTCGACGAATATAAAACGAATATTCTATCGAATATTCGCGAATTTCGTCGAAATCGAATATGGCACCTGCCGCTCATCACTAATATTTAGGTCCCGGCACCCAGACAGAGGAGAGAGGTCCCATAGCAGAGATTCAGGCTTCATGTCATAGCAGAGAATCATGCTTCACGTCACGTAACACTGGAACAGGCCACTGTCAGATATTTTTAGGCCCCGGCACCCAGACAGAGGAGAGGTTCATTCAACTTTGGGTTGCCCCGCAATATAATGGTAAAATGAAAATAAAAAGAGGATAGAATGAGGAAGTGCCCTGGAGTACAATAATATATGGTTAAGGGGAGGTAGTTAATGTCTAATCTGCACAAGGGATGGACAGGTCCTGTGGGATCCATGCCTGGTTCATTTTTATGAACGTCAGCTTGTCCACATTGGCTGTAGACAGGCAGCTGCGTTTGTCTGTAATGACGCCCCCTGCCGTGCTGAATACACGTTCAGACAAAACGCTGGCCGCCGGGCAGGCCAGCACCTCCAAGGCATAAAATGCTAGCTCTGGCCACGTGGACAATTTGGAGACCCAGAAGTTGAATGGGGCCAAACCATCAGTCAGTTAGTGGAGGGGTGTGCACACGTACTGTTCCACCATGTTAGTGAAATGTTGCCTCCTGCTAACACGTTGCGTATCAGGTGGTGGTGCAGTTAGCTGTGGCGTGTTGACAAAACTTTTCCACATCTCTGCCATGCTAACCCTGCCCTCAGAGGAGCTGGCCGTGACACAGCTGCGTTGGCGACCTCTTGCTCCTCCTCTGCCTTCACTTGGGCTTCCACTTGTTCCCCTGTGACATTTGGGAATGCTCTCAGTAGCGCGTCTACCAATGTGCGCTTGTACTCGCGCATCTTCCTGTCACGCTCCAGTGCAGGAAGTAAGGTGGGCACATTGTCTTTATACCGTGGATCCAGCAGGGTGGCAACCCAGTAGTCCGCACACGTTAAAATGTGGGCAACTCTGCTGTCGTTGCGAAGGCACTGCAGCATGTAGTCGCTCATGTGTGCCAGGCTGCCCAGAGGTAAGGACAAGCTGTCCTCTGTGGGAGGCGTATCGTCATTGTCCTGCGTTTCCCCCCAGCTACGCACCAGTGATGGGCCCGAGCTGCGTTGGGTGCCACCCCGCTGTGAACATGCTTCATCCTCATCCTCCTCCACCTCCTCCTCATCCTCGTCCTCCTCGTCCTCCAGTAGTGGGCCCTGTCTGGCCACATTTGTACCTGGCCTCTGCTGTTGCAAAAAACCTCCCTCTGAGTCACTTCTAAGAGACTGGCTTGAAAGTGCTAAAAATGACCCCTCTTCCTCCTCCTCCTCCTCCTGGGCCACCTCCTCTTCCATCATCGCCCTAAGTGTTTTCTCAAGGAGACATAGAAGTGGTATTGTAACGCTGATAACGGCGTCATCGCCACTGGCCATGTTGGTGGAGTACTCGAAACAGCGCAACAGGGCACACAGGTCTCGCATGGAGGCCCAGTCATTGGTGGTGAAGTGGTGCTGTTCCGCAGTGCGACTGACCCGTGTGTGCTGCAGCTGAAACTCCACTATGGCCTGCTGCTGCTCGCACAGTCTGTACAGCATGTGCAGGGTGGAGTTCCACCTGGTGGGTACGTCGCATACGAGGTGGTGAGCGGGAAGGCCGAAGTTACGCTGTAGGGCAGACAGGCGAGCAGCGGCAGGATGTGAACGCCGGAAGCGCGAACAGACGGCCCGCACTTTATGCAGCAGCTCTGACACGTCGGGGTAGTTGTGAATGAACTTCTGTACCACCAAATTCAGCACATGCGCCAGGCAAGGGATGTGCGTCAAACCAGCTAGGCCCAGAGCTGCAACGAGATTTCGCCCATTATCGCACACCACCAGGCCGGGGTTTAGGGTCACCGGCAGCAACCACTCGTCGGTCTGTTGTTCTATAACCTGCCACAACTCCTGTGCGGTGTGGGGCCTGTCCCCCAAACATATGAGTTTCAGAATGGCCTGCTGACGTTTACCCCGGGCTTTGCTGAAGTTGGTGGTGAAGGTGTGTGGCTGACTGGATGAGCAGGTGGAAGAAGAGGAGGAGGAAGCCGAGTAGGAGGAGGAGGCAACAGGAGGCAAAGAATGTTGCTGTCACGAGGGTGTCAAGAGCCACGCCTGACTCCGTTGTACCCGGGGTCAGGAGGTCGCAGCGGTTGGCTGCACGCTCTATGTAAGATAGGGATGTTTCCTTATTGTAGCTTTCTGGGTTTGCTTTGCAAACCCTTTTGGCTCACTCAGGGATCCATAGCTCCTTCTCTCAGCTGTTCCTTGTCCAGCACTCCCAATCCTCCTTATATTCCCCTCTCACACTTCTCTGGTTGCCAGATATAGAGCTTCCTGCCTGGACATCTATTCTGACCCACTGGAGCTGTGTTGCTGCGTTCTCTGGTAGTTGATCCAGAACGCTACCCTCCGGATCCCTGTTGGACCTTTGTGGACAGTTGTTGTCGTCCACCTGGGTGTCTGTGTTTGTCTGTGTTTGTCTGTCCTCTCCCTGGTGTTTCCCTCTTAGTGCAGTGGTGAGGACTAGCGATCCCACCGGCCTGTTCATTATCTAGGGTTCATTTCAGGGAAAGCCAGGGTTTAGGCACGTGATCGCCGCACGGGTGAGGAACCCGTCTAGGGACGTCAGGGCAGTCAGGTGCCAGCCGCAAGGAGAGTTAGGGGTCACCACCTTTCCCTCTCCCTTGGGCAGGACTTTCCCTTTTTCCTCCCTGTGTGTTATGCCGGTCATTACAGTTGCCCTGCGATCCTTGGCGGCGGAAGGACGTGCGCCAAACAGCTCTCCGCCTGGGGCCCAGCCGCCACTACATTTACCCAGTGTGCAGTTAGGGAGATATAGCGTCCCTGGCCGTGCTTACTGGTCCACGTATCTGTGGTTAGGTGGACCTTGCCACAGATGGCGTTGCGCAGTGCACACTTGATTTTATCGGATACTTGGTTGTGCAGGGAAGGCACGGCTCTCTTGGAGAAGTAGTGGCGGCTGGGAACAACATACTGTGGGACAGCAAGCGACATGAGCTGTTTGAAGCTGTCTGTGTCCACCAGCCTGAATGACAGCACTGCAGAAAGACGCAGCAGTTGGCACCTGTGTTTCGTCATCATCAGAGAGGTGCTGAGGTGGTATTCCCATGTCCTCATCATCAGGAAACATAAGTGGTTGTGCGTCAGTGCATTCTATGTCTTCCACCGCTGGGGAAGGGCTAGGTGGATGCCCTTGGGAAACCCTGCCAGCAGAGTCTTCAAACAGCATAAGAGACTGCTGCATAACTTGAGGCTCAGTTTCCCTGATATGCATGGGGTGATGTGACAGACTGATGGGCATGGTTTTCAGGCGCCATCTGTGCGCTTTCTGCAGAAGACTGGGTGGGAGATAATGTGAACGTGCTGGATCCACTGTCGGCCACCCAATTGACTAATGCCTGTACCTGCTCAGGCCTTACCATTCTTAGAACAGCATTGGGCCCCACCCAATATCGCTGTAAATTCTGGCGGCGACTGGGACCTGAGGTAGTTGGTTCACTACGACATGTGGCTGTGGCAGAACGGCCACGTCATCTCCCAGCACCAGAGGGTCCACTAACACCACCACGACCATGTCCGCGTCCCTTACTAGATGTTTCCCTCATTGTTACTGTTCACCACAATAAGAAAAAAATTATTTGACCCAATGTATTGAATTCAAATTCAGGCCTTTTTTTACAGACACCTAACACTATCTATTTAGGTACCATATTACACTAATACAGGCAGAGCAGTAACGACAGATTTAGCTGAATATAAATTGTAGGCCTAGTATTAGGCCCTGGATGACAGGTATACGTTTACGGACAGAATTATACTTGGAAATGCACGGTAGCGTGTGAAGTTATTGAGAATGACCCTATCCGCACCTTCAATCTAATATACCCTTTTATGGATAGATTTAAAGTAGGCCTGATACAGCAGAAACCACTGAATTAGGGAATTGCTAAGTTGGGAATTGTATTTCAACCCAGAACAAAAACTATGTTTTGGCGGACACTAGATGAATTAACCAGCCTCAGCAATAAACACAGATTTAGCTGAATATAAATTTGAGGCCTATTATTTAGGCGCTGGGTGACAGGTATACGTTTACGAACAGAATTAGACTTGGAAATGCACGGTAGCGTGTGTGTGAAGTTATTGAAAATGACACTATCCGCACCTTCAATCTAATATACCCTTTTATGGATAGATTTAAAGTAGGCCTGATACAGCAGAAACCACTGATTTAGGGAATTGCTAAGTTGGGAATTGTATTTCAACCCAGAACAAAAACTGTGCTTTGGCGGACACTAAATGAATTGACCAGCCTCAGCAATAAACACAGATTTAGCTGAATATAAATTTGAGGCATATTATTTAGGCGCTGGGTGACAGGTATACGTTTACAGACAGAATTAGACTTGGAAATGCACGGTAGCGTGTGTGTGAAGTTATTGAGAATGACCCTATCCGCACCTTCAATCTAATATACCCTTTTATGGATAGATTTAAAGTAGGCCTGATACAGCAGAAACCACTGATTTAGGGAATTGCTAAGTTGGGAATTGTATTTCAACCCAGAACAAAAACTGTGCTTTGGCGGACACTAAATGAATTGACCAGCCTCAGCAATAAACACAGATTTAACTGAATATAAATTTGAGGCCTATTATTTAGGCGCTGGGTGACAGGTATACGTTTACAGACAGAATTAGACTTGGTAATGCACGGTAGCGTGTGTGTGAAGTTATTGAGAATGACCCTATCCGCACCTTCAATCTAATATACCCTTTTATGGATAGATTTAAAGTAGGCCTGATACAGCAGAAACCACTGATTTAGGGAATTGCTAAGTTGGGAATTGTATTTCAACCCAGAACAAAAACTGTGCTTTGGCGGACACTAAATGAATTGACCAGCCTCAGCAATAAACACAGATTTAGCTGAATATAAATTTTAGGACTATTATTTAGGCGCTGGGTGACAGGTATACGTTTACAGACAGAATTAGACTTGGTAATGCACGGTAGCGTGTGTGTGAAGTTATTGAGGATGACACTATCCGCACCTTCAATCTAATATACCCTTTTATGGATAGATTTAAACTTGGCCTGATACAGCAGAAACCACTGATTTAGGGAATTGCTAAGTTGGGAATTGTATTTCAACCCAGAACAAAAATATATCCTTTGCCAGACAGCAGACAGTATTACAATTGGCTGGCCACAGCTGAAACACCAGATTTAGGGTACTGCTATTTTGGCAATTGTATTTCACCCCTCAATAAAATAGCAAGCACAGCCAAGCCCCTGATGTAGGATATAGCAAAAAAATTACCACACTATTGATGGTTAAATGGACTTGGTGGCAGCTTGTGCTGGCGCACCACAAGACACAAAATGGCCGCCGATCACCCCAGAAAAAAGTAACTGAAAAACACTCTGGGCAGCCTAAAAACAGTGAGCAATTAAATAGCAGCAGTTCAATGATCCACAGCTGTAGATCGATCACTGAATTAAGTGTTTTTGATGAGTTAATCACTGCCTAATCTCGCCCTAACAGTCGCAGCTGCAACCTCTCCCTACACTGATCAGAGCAGAGTGACGTGCGGCGCTACGTGACTCCAGCTTAAATAGAGGCTGGGTCACATGCTGCACTGGCCAATCACAGCCATGCCAATAGTAGGCATGGTTGTGACGGCCTCTTGGGGCAAGTAGTATGACGCTTGTTGATTGGCTGCTTTGCAGCCTTTCAAAAAGAGCCAAAAAAACGACGAACACCGAACCCGAACCCGGACTTTTACGAAAATGTTCGGGTTCGGGTCCTTGTCACGGACACCCCAAAATTCGGTACGAACCCGAACTATACAGTTCGGGTTCGCTCATCCCTAGAAGAAACTATTTAGGCAATCTTCCCCAGGCACAGCTACTTACAGAACACCAAACTTCCGAACGGCATACAAGGGAATGCTCCAAACTCCCAAACGGAATACAGCATAGCACTCCAAACTCCAGAATGGAACCTCACGAATAGCTGCTAGCAGACGAATAGCAAACGCACCCAAGCTGCTTACACTCCTAGCAATCAGTCTCTAACAGCATACAGTGAATCCCCCCCAAGAACAAGACGAGGCTCTGTGTTGAGGGTCAAGCAGTGGTCAGCCAGAGCTGTGTGTTTATTGTTCTTATATACACATTCTTAGACATTAGTACCACCCACAGGGTTTTGTAAAACAACCAGTAACCACGTACAATACACTTAAACACTCCCACACAAAATCCTCCCCTTTGCCTGTGATACAATTACCTTAAACAATGGGTTAATGTCTTTTTCACAGGCAGGAGAATACACCGTTTTACACAATGTCTTCTGTCCTGGAGACAATTGGGAAGTAATCCAATTTATCTCCAAGGACAGAGGCAAAACTTCATTAGCCACATGGTAGCAAAAGACAATAAAAGACATAAGAATATTTAACTGTGCAGCTATTGCATAAAACATAGACATTTAACATATCCCCAGATAGCTCAGGTCTGAGTGCATTCAATTATTAGGTGAATGGCACTCAGGCTACACGAATACAGTTCACTTGCCATGGAGCCAAATTCTTTCACATAGTCTTTGCAGGGGAAAATCAAGCGTTTCAACATGGGGCCATAGTCTAAAGGAAGCAGGCGGGCAACCAGGCTTCTCCAATGCAATGTGGCGAGACTGGTTTCGTCACAAGTGCCAATCAAACCGTCATCTCATGCCGCAAAAATCATACCCTACCCAAGATAATCGCCCAAAAACTGAAAAAACTATGGCTCTCAGGCTATGGAAACACTAAAACATGATTTTCTTTGTTTCAAAAATGAAATCATTATGTAAAACATACATAAATAAAAAAAAGTATACTTATTAGGTATCGCCGCGTCCGTGACAACCTGGTCTATAAAAATACCACATGATCTAACCTGTCAGATGAATGTTGTAAATAACAAAAAATTAAAACAGTGCCAAAACAGCTATTTCTTGTTACCTTGCCTCACAAAAAGTGTGATATAGAGCAACCAAAAATCATATTTACCCTAAAATAGTACCAACAAAACTGCCACCCTATCCCGTAGTTTCTAAATGGGGTCACTTTTTTGGAGTTTCTACTCTAGTAGTGCATCAAGGGGGCTTCAAATGGGACATGGTGTAAAAAAAACAGTCCAGCAAAATCTGCCTTCCAAAATCAATATGGCATTCCTTTCCTTCTGCGCCCTGCCGTGTGCCTGTACAGCAGTTTACGACCACATATGGGGTGTTTCTGTAAACTACAGAATCAGAGCCATAAATATTGAGTTTTGTTTGGCTGTTAACCCTTGCTTTGTAACTGGAAAAAATTATTAAAATGGAAAATCTGCCAAAAAAGTGAAATTTTGAAATTGTATCTCTATTTTCCATTCATTCTTGTGGAACACCTAAAGGGTTAACAAAGTTTGTAAAATCAGTTTTGAATACCTTGAGGGGTGTAGTTTCTAGAATGGGGTCACTTTTTGGAGTTTCTACTCTAGTAGTGCATCAGGGGGGCTTCAAATGGGATATGGTGTCTGAAGAGAAATGTGACTCCATCTTGTTTTCTCTTACATGTACAGAATTGTTATAATATCTCACCCACGCACTGTTTCACATCCCCCCTGCTGTGAGTTAGGTTTCCTTATCTGTCCCAGGACAGATTCTGGGAATATCCTAGAACTAGAACAAATGTTATTGTCTCATTCAATGTCATTCGGCACAACTGCGTAGATTCTTATATGTGACGTATTACATACCATAAAAGGATGTTCCGGTAGTATCTGTATGAGCACCAATGTTTATCTTTTTGATTGGTTTAACGCTGTTGTTATGCAAACTTTTCTACTGCCTATATAAGGCCAAGCTATAGCATAATAAAGTTAGAGTATTTCTCAGTAATACTTGTGTGTGTCTGTTATTAGCAACTGAGAAACATCTCTCCTGACGTCAGTGACATCAAACCAAGGTTGTCGTAGAGGTCCAGAAAGGTCCAAATCCTTTCAGTTTGGGGGTTCCATCCGGGATAGAGAAGGCCATCCTCGTGTCCGCTAAGAGAGATACCCCTTTTGTCCACTGCCCGGTCCGAGGGCACTGGCCACATCTCTACCCGTGAGTTTAAGCCTTAAAAAAAACTCCGGGAGTTTATAATAAGTACTTGGAGTACTTTCATGAATAAGGCCGGTACTTGGAGTGCCACGCACAGAAAAAAATCTCAGGGAGATTTGTTTTGTGTCAGGGACACACCATAGGATCTCAGGGAGATCTATTTCGTAAGTTGTTTTGTGTCAGGGACACACCATAGGATCTCCGGGAGATCTATTTACTTTATCAAACTGTCTACAGAGATTTTTTTGTACCAGGGGTACATGTAAGAGAACAGTCTCAGGGAGACTGACCTGCCTTGGTTTGATCCATATAGAAAAGATTACTATTACTATAAAGTGATAAGCTCAATTATTGATTATCTGTCTTGTTTTTTGGAGGTCTTATCTGGGTGGTAAGTGTACAGACATACCTCCTTGTTACTATTGCTGTGTATTGTCATATATTATTATGGGTGGACAAGGTTCAAAAGTGGAGTTTCCTCCTCCAAATGTAGGAGAAACATGTAAAGAATATGTTGCAAGGGTTAGTCCCACAAATTACTACCTCATCAATCCGTTGGTAGATAACTTGGCAGGATGGACAGAGTTTATGGACACATGTAGTCCATTTCTACGTGACGGTAACAATAGTCCCTATCACATGGATATGGTCAAAGGACTGTGTTTGGGAGACAAAGTCGCCTGGCCACACTTTGACCCAGACCAACAGTGGGACATAACATATATGCAAAAAGGAGGAGAACAATGGTTAGAAATAGCATGTCATTGGTATGATAGGCCCACAAAAAAGGCCAAATCACTTAAAAAGGTACCCAATGACTCAAACACGATCTTGAGGCGGACCTCAGAAAGGGAAGTGAGAACAAAATCCTAGAAAAGCCACCGCCATACAAAACCCTGAGTGTACCAAAAAACCACACAGTGACTGAAAAGAAATCGAGCATTCAGAAGCTCTACCCTTCTTTCTCAGAGGAGGAAATATTGGCTGTGGGTCATATCGTCCTGCAACCAGTGCCCACAGCACCCCGCCTGCCAGTGTCCTTGGTGGAACAGATGTCAGCGTCTGTCTTTCAACAACCTGATTCTTCCACTGAAGCAACAGGATGACAAGCGTATACACCAATAGAATCACCCAGTGTTCGGGATAAAATTGTTATGTTCAACAAATCACCCCCTAGTGTCTCATCAACGCAACATCTCCCACCTACCCCCCCCCCCCCCCCCCACAGGTTGTACAAAAAAGAACAGGAGAAGGGACATGAGGATTCATTCCCCTTTATGACAATAGGAGATCAGTTAATGAAGAAACCATAGAAATAGAGAACATTAATAGGATTATCAAACATTGTCCCAAACCCACTACAGCACCATTAGGTACTATCACCTATCTGAAAAGGGCATGTAAGGGGAGAAATTACACACAGGAGGATATGAAGCTGATAGTGGATGGTATAATAGGGATGCACTCAGGGTGGGATTGGGTTAAAATACCCAGCATTAGCCTCATTCAGACAACTCCCGATGCTACTACATACAGCCTAAACACAGAACAGGGCAGGAATAAGATGTGGGAAGAACTCACCGAACACATGAAAGAGGTTTTCAAACAGAGGTCCTCCCTCCCCATAGCTGTAGCATGCAAACAAAAGAATAATGAGTCAGTTACTGACTTCTGGAAACAGTTCATAGACTGCTGGAAATACGAAGCAGGTCTCACAGTGACTAACCAGGAAAGTTTGGTTATCTCAACCTTTGTAAACAACCTATTGCCTAGTTTGATGCTTACCATGAAACAGAACGTATCCTCCTGGACTTCTGATGACGTTGCGGATTTTGAGGTAAAGAAATCTATAACTACTCATGGGTATGCCGGCAACAGAAACAAGAGGGGATGGGGGAACAGGAACAGAGGCTATCAAGGCCAAGGTAACAGAGGTCCACCTCAGTCTCAGCAGAAACCTTACAGCCCAAATCAAACCCCTGAGCAGCAGCAGCCACCATCTGCCACTGTATGTTTTAAATGTGGTAAAGAGGGACACTGGGCGAGGCAATGCCCGTTGCCCAGACAACAGCGCTACTCAAGCCCTGGCACTCAGCCACAGGTAAGGGATAGCCAGAACCCAAGGTTTCCTATTGACCTGAACCAACAGGGTCAACACTGATGCTGCCCAGAGGACGGTACCCCCACTTTCACACAGGTCACAAAACATTGGAAAGACTCACCTGTCATTCTCTTAACAGTAGCGGGGAGAAAGGTAGGTTTCATCGTAGATAGCGGAGCCACATCCAGTGTCCTGTGTAGGGATTTTTACAAAGGTCCTTTAAGAAAGTCCAATACTTCCATTGGAATCACAAAAACATACAAAACTGACCCACTGACACTTGAAACCATAGACAGAGATTTCATCACTGACCACACTTTCAGCATCATCCCTGAGTGTCCAGTAAACCTCTTGGGTAGAGATTTGTTCTGCAAGTTGAAACTCAAGGTTTTTGCATCTCAGGGAGGACTGGATGTGCGATCAGATCTCATACCTATTGCTAAACCCTCATCATAATCATCATTCTTTCCTACACTCACCACATTTGAGTCACAAGAATTGGAGGACATTGACCCTAACCTGTGGTCATCCGGAGACTATGACACAGGATTCATTGACTGTACTCCATATAGGGCCACACTCACAGAAGATGCAACCACGGTGTACCAAAAACAATACCCACTATCGAAAGAGAAAATCGAAAGATTAAGACCCATGAAACAGAAATTCCTACGGACCAGAGTCCTAGAGGACACTGTCTCACCATACAGTACACCCATCAATCCGGTGGCGAAGGCCGATGGTACAGTAAGATTTGTACAAGACTTAAGGGCAATTAATAGTCTCACAATCCCCATTGTACCTGACGTGACACAACTGCTCTCAATCATCCCAGCAGATGCTGTCTGTTTCAGCGTGATAGACCTGAAAAATGCTTTCTTCTCTATCCCAGTTGAAAAGCAGACCAGATTCCTTTTTGCTTTTTCCTTTGAGGGTCGTCAACTCACCTGGTGCAGGATGCCCCAGGAATATGCTGATTCACCTGTAGTGTACAGCATTGTCCTCCAAGCCAGTTTAAAACCATGGCACCCCCCTCCCAGGGTTCTGTACTCTTGTAATACATGGATGATTTGTTATTGTGCAGTCTGTCAGAGGAGGCCAATGTAACAGATGGTTTATCTTTGTTGAAATGGTTGTCTGCAATGGTTTAAAAAGCAAGTTGAATACTTGGGCTTTGTTCTTACAAAGGGAGAAAGGAGAATCAGCACAGAAAAAGTCCAGTCTGTTGCGGGCCTGGTCACCCCACACACCAAGAAAGAAATGTTATCTTTCCTTGGTATGATAAACTACTGCAGACAATGGGATTCCTGATTGCTCCTACTATGACAATGTAATGAGACAAGCCACTCTGGCAGACATGTCAGATCTCATCAGGTGGTCTGAGGAAATGTTTAATACATTTGATTATTTGAAATGTTCTTTAATGACAAGTCCGGGTTTGGGCCTCCCTGACTACAAACTCACATTCCACGTATATGCTCAACAAAATTGTAAAACCATGGCAGGTGTGCTGACACAATATCACAGAGGCAAGTTACGTCCTTGTGCCTTTTTCTCAAAGATGGTTCCGGCATCCGTCCAAGGAATGCCGGCCTGTCTGAGATCTCTTGCAGCCTGTGCTATGATGGTTGAGCTTGCAACGCCACTCACAGTGGGACATAAGACTATCCTGTACACCACACATGATGTAGTAGGCCTTCTCAAAGGCATACACACACAGCACATGTCCGCACAAAGACTATCTGGATATGAGATTCTACTCCTCAGCAATCCCTCCCTCCAAATAAAATACGCAACACACACCTCAGGTCCAGCACCTATCTTCAATGCCCTATTAGGACTTAAAGGACCTGAGGATCACTTGACAGAGGCACATGATTGTATACACGCCATACAACATGAGACATCACCCCGCTCTGATTTACAATCTGTACCAGTAGAAGGGGCTCCTGATGTTTTTGTTGATGGATCCTGCAGCAGACCAAATGACAACACTTATCATGCAGGATATGCTATTGTTATGCTACCCGATGTTGTCCTGAAAGCGAGACCCATCACATACCAATCTGCACAAGCAGCAGAATTAATTGCACACACGATAGCATGCATACTACATGAAGGCAAGCCAGTCACCATTTACATTGACAGCAGGTATGCACATGGAGTGGTCTGGGACCATGGGGTCATTTGGCAAAGGAGAGGATTCATTGCACCTGATGGTAAGCACATCTCACATTCACAACTTGTCATACAACTTTTAGAAGTCATAAGATTGCCCTCACAGATTGCAATTGTCCACTGCAGGGCGCATACTGGTGGTAAAGATCATGTGTCCCAAGGCAATGCCCTGGCAGACGTGGAGGCCAAGAAGGCTGCACTGATGTCCCCGGCCACATTGCAAATTGTGAAATTAGTACCTCCTTCACTTGAGTTGACTCAGATGCTTGTGGATCTCCAGTCCTCAGCTACTGACGATGAAATGGCCGATTGGTGTTATCCAATCTTGCAGAAGAATCTTAGGACAGGATTAATCTGCAAAGAGGGGGAACCATGCATACCACAATACAGCTCCCCTCTGTTCATTGCACATTTTCATGGAGTAGGACACAACAGCATTCAAACAACACACATGCTGCTAGCACAGAATTTCTATATTACAGGCATTAAACAGTTAGTGTCAGATTATGTGGGAAGGTGTATCACATGTTTGAGGAACAGCCCAAACACCATTGTAACCAGATTGATTAAAACCCTAAGTGAAATTGAGGAAAAAAAGTTGCTTGTAAGTCTCCTTGTCTTCCACAGGAACCAATTCACCTATTCCAAGTGGGAGATATCGTGCTGATAAAGAAATTAAAGAAAGGAAAATTTGCAGGAGACTTCACCTACAGACCACCGACTATAGTGGTAGCCACGACCCGCACAGCTGTACTCATGGAAGAAGCACCTACTTGGATCCACGCCACCAGAGTGAAACTGGTAAAGGAGGCACCCCAAAAGGAGGTAATAACGGGGATAGACAGTCCTGACCTCGAAAAAAGGTCAAAGTGAGGTACTAACGGGAGCAGACAGCTCTGACCTCCACCAGGATGCACTCCCTCAATTCTGGAAGATGGCACAGATGGTCCACTTGGACTGTGAGATTACTGACGTTCCTAATGACTGCCGGAGGATAACAAAGCTGAAGTTGCTGTAACTCAGAAAGGTGAAATCACTATCTTCTGGTACAATTCCTCCAGTACTCACATTGCAACTTACTCCTTCTGTTTATGCAGCATAATGAAGTGCAGTCCTTCCACGAGATGCGGCAACCACTATAAGAATGGACATACCCTCAGAAACAAACAAACCCCCTCAAACCCTGTATCTTAACTTTTAACATTATGAGAGCAATATCTGACCCAACATATGAGGAGGCTCTTGCAGCAGAAACTGGGTTCTCTGATGCCAACCTATGGTTAGAATGGATGAAGTACAGTGCAGCTTCAGTAAATAAAAGTAATTGTTATATATGTGGGATCGCTAAGCCTCACCTAGGCACTGTGCCCTTATTATTGCCCTCTAGTGTTGAGGAATGTTTTTTGCAATTATTCTCAAATTCATCTAGTAACCAGTCTGCATGTGAAGAATGGAAGCAAAATACCCACTCCTCATAAAAGCTCTCTGCCCTGGTGCAGGTATACATATCTATCCTGAAAACTATACCTGCCACAGAGTGGGAGATCAAGGAAGATCCCGGGTAATTTCACTGAAGGATACTGTGCAACTTACAGTGAAACAGATACCTCTCTCACACAAAATCAAGTATACTCGATTGGAGATGTACAGGTCCTTCTCAAAAAATTAGCATATTGTGATAAAGTTCGTTATTTTCTGTAATGTGCTGATAAACATTAGACTTTCATATATTTTAGATTCATTACACACCAACTGAAGTAGTTCAAGCCTTTTATTGTTTTAATATTGATGATTTTGGCATACAGCTCATGAAAACCCAAATTTCCTATCTAAAAAAATTAGCATATTTCATCCGACCAATAAAAGAAAAGTGTTTTTAATACAAAAAAAGTCAACCTTCAAATAATTATGTTCAGTTATGCACTCAATACTTGGTCGGGAATCCTTTTGCAGAAATCACTGCTTCAATGCGGCATGGCATGGAGGCAATCAGCCTGTGGCACTGCTGAGGTGTTATGGAGGCCCAGGATGCTTCGATAGCAGCCTTAAGCTCATCCAGAGTGTTGGGTCTTGCGTCTCTCAACTTTCTCTTCCTAATATCCCACAGATTCTCTATGGGGTTCAGGTCAGGAGAGTTGGCAGGCCAATTGAGCACAGTAATACCATGGTCAGTAAACCATTTACCAGTGGTTTTGGCACTGTGAGCAGGTGCCAGGTCGTGCTGAAAAATTAAATCTTCATCTCCATAAAGCTTTTCAGCAGATGGAAGCATGAAGTGCTCCAAAATCTCCTGATAGCTAGCTGCATTGACCCTGCCCTTGATAAAACACAGTGGACCAACACCAGCAGCTGACATGGCACCCCAGACCATCACTGAGTGTGGGTACTTGACACTGGACTTCAAGCATTTTGGCATTTCCCTCTCCCCAGTCTTCCTCCAGACTCTGGCACCTTGATTTTCCGAATGACATGCAACAGTCCAGTGCTGCTTCTCTGTAGCCCAGGTCAGGCGCTTCTGCCACTGTTTCTGGTTCAGAAGTGGCTTGACCTGGGGAATGCGGCACCTGTAGCCCATTTCCTGCACACGCCTGTACACGGTGGCTCTGGATGTTTCTACTCCAGACTCAGTCCACTGCTTCCGCAGGTCCCGCAAGGTCTGGAATCGATCCTTCTCCACAATCTTCCTCAGGGTCCGGTCACCTCTTCTCGTTGTGCAGCGTTTTCTGCCACACTTTTTCCTTCCCACAGACTTCCCACTGAGGTGCCTTGATACAGCACTCTGGGAACAGCCTATTCGTTCAGAAATTTCTTTCTGTGTCTTACCCTCTTGCCTGAGTGTGACAATGATGGCCTTCTGGACAGCAGTCAGGTCGGCAGTCTTGCCCATGATTGCGGTTTTGAGTAATGAACCAGGCTGGGAGTTTTTAAAAGCCTCAGGAATCTTTTGCAGGTGTTTAGAGTTAATTAGTTGATTCAGATGATTAGGTTAATAGCTCGTTTAGAGAACCTTTTCATGATATGCTAATTTTTTTAGATAGGAAATTTGGGTTTTCATGAGCTGTATGCCAAAATCATCAATATTAAAACAATAAAAGGCTTGAACTAATTCAGTTGGTGTGTAATGAATCTAAAATATATGAAAGTCTAATGTTTATCAGTACATTACAGAAAATAATGAACTTTATCACAATATGCTAATTTTTTTAGAAGGACCTGTATATTGGATCTGTGGGGATGGAAAGATAAGATCTAGACTAGAGGGTTCCTGGAAAGGTGAATGTGCCCTTGCTAAAGCCATCATGAACATACACATCTTCACTGAAAATGAAAAAGACACCAACACACATATACGCAACTGTTGTGCCCTCCCAAAAGGTAGCTTCGACCCACACGTGTATATTGATGCAATCGGGGTCCCAAGAGGGGTCCCTGATGAATTCAAGGCCAGAGGTCAGATGGCAGCAGGATTTGAATCCATAATTCCCCACATAACATCAACAAAAATGTAGACTGGATCAACTATATTTACTATAATCAACAAAGGGTTGTAAACTACACCAGGGATGCGTTACAGGGTGTAGCAGAGCAGTTACAGGCAGATTCCATTATGACATTTCAAAACCGCATGGTACTCGATATGATACTTGCAGAAAGAGGTGGTGTCTGTAAGGTATTGACAGACCCCTCATCCTGCTGCACGTTCATACCCAACAACACCGGCCCTAACGGTAAGGTCACACTGGCAATAAAGAAACTCGAGGATTTATCAATTGAGCTCAAAAGAAACTCAGGTATCGATAACCCATGGGATCAGTATTTTGGCTGGTTCAGCACCTGGAAACAGGCACTTGTACAGTTGGGAATCATTATCCTGATAATTATTATAGTAATAGCAATAGTTGCAACATGTATCATACCATGTGTACGGAAACTGATAATGAAAGTATCAAATATGAGAGTATCAAATATGTCATTTTATGAGACTCTGCTGCCTAATCCTGAAGACAACTCACATGAAGGATATAGAAAATATCTAGCGGTATAGAGGGAAAAGGGCAAGGGTAAGAACCATATTATCTAAGAAATTTGGTTCTAAGAGGGGATTGAAGAGAAATGTGACTCCATCTTGTTTTCTCTTACATGTACAGAATTGTTATAATATCTCACCCACGCACCCATAGGGGGCAGTTGTAGTTTGCAGTTTTAGATTCAGTCTTCCACTCCATTGTGATCCAACTGTGTTCAATCTGGCTGGACTACATCTCAATAGAGAGAACAATCAAGCTATTCAGTTTAAACACAAATTTATGGTGTGTACTATAGCTTGTAGGGCTATCTGTGGTCTGGCATTAAGCAGGCCTCACGTGTATAAGGGGGTCATTAGCATCCCTCTGACAGTGGGTTGATGTCGCCTGTTCCCCACTGCTTTACACTGCCATACTGACAAGAATATTCAGTTGGCAACAGCCCTGCACTAAGTAACACGGCATTGTCCTGTATTACAAGTAAGAAGTCTTCCACTCCATTGTGATCCAATTGAGTTTGGTCCGGCTGGACTACATTTCAATAGAGAGAACAATCAAGCTATTCAGTTCAAACACAAGCTCATGGTGTGTACTATAGCTTGTAGGGCTATCTGTGGTCTGGCATTTAGCTGGCCTCACGTGTATAAGGGGGTCATTAGCATCCCTCTGACAGTGGGTTGATGTCGCCGTTCCCCACTGCTTTACACTGCCATACTGACAACAATATTCAGTTGGCAACAGCCCTGCACTAAGTAATACGGCATTGCCCTGCATTACAAGTAATAGGGTGGGAGGTAGTGCACCCCTCCACGCCCCGTCATTGCCGTTCAACATCTCAATTCTCTAGTGGAGTGCTGACTGTATTTTTAACATAGTATTTTTTGGGTTTGTAAAATAGTTAATAAAGGTAAATAAAATGAGCACTCACTTAGTAATTCAGATTTTAACATATATATAATAATAAAAGTGAAGTATTAAATTTCACCTGGGTCAAGATAGGTCTTATTGCCTTCCTAGGCATTTGTAAAAAATTTTGTTCATAAACCTTACCCAGGTTAGGTCTTAATCATTATTATTATAGGTTTTCTTATCTGTCCCAGGACAGATTCTGGGAA
This sequence comes from Bufo gargarizans, assembly GCF_014858855.1. Lineage (NCBI taxonomy): Eukaryota > Metazoa > Chordata > Amphibia > Anura > Bufonidae > Bufo > Bufo gargarizans. The sequence continues at coordinate 105,219,313 of NC_058083.1, forward strand.
TAACCTAGAACTAGAACAAATGTTCTTGTCTCATTCAGGGTCATTCGGCACAACTGCGTACATTCTTATATGTGACGTATTACATACCATAAAAGGATGTTCCGGTAGTATCTGTATGAGCACCAATGTTTATCTTTTTGATTGGTTTAACGCTGTTGTTATGTAAACTTTTCTACTGCCTATATAAGGCCAAGCTATAGCATAATAAAGTTAGAGTGTTTCTCAGTAATACTTGTGTGTGTCTGTTATTAGTAACTAAGAAACATCTCTTCTGACGTCAGTGACATCAAACCAAGGTGGTCGTAGAGGTCCAGAAAGGTTCAAATCCTTTCAGTGTCAAAAAACCAGTCCAACAAAATTTGTCTTCCAAAAACCATATGGCATTCTTTTCCTTCTGTGCCCTACCGTGTGCCCGTACAGCGGTTTACGACCACATATGGGGTGTTTCTGTAAACTACAGAATCAGAGCCATAAATATTGAGTTTTGTTTTGCTGTTAACCCTTGCTTTGTAACTATTATTAGTAAAATTATTAAAATGGAAAATTATTAAAATGGAAAATGTGCCAATTTTTTTTGAAAATTGTATCTCTATTTTCCATTAATTCTTGTGGAACACCTAAAGGGTTAACAAAGTTTGTAAAATCAGTTTTGAATACCTTGAGGGGTGTAGTTTCTAGAATGGGGTGGTTTCTATTATGTAAGCCTCACAAAGTGACTTCAGACCTGAACTGGTCCTTGAAAAGTGGGTTTTTGAAAATTTCTGAAAAATTTCAAGATTTGTTTCTAAACTTCTAAGCCTTGTAACATCCTCAAAAAGTAAAATGTCATTCCCAAAATGATCCAATATGAAGTAGACATATGGGGAATGTAAAGTAACTATTTTTGTAGGTATTACTATGTATTATAGAAGTAGAGAAATTGAAACTTGGAAATTTGGAATTGTTTTTTGGTAAATTTGGCATTTTTTTTATAAATAAAAATATATTTTTTTACTTCATTTTACCAGTGTCATGAAGTACAATATGACAAAAACACAATCTCAGAATGGCCTGGATAAGTCAAAGCGTTTTAAAGTTATCACCACTTAAAGTGATACTGGTCAGATTTGCAAAAAATGGCCTGGTCCTTAAGGTGAAATAAGGCTGTGTCCTGAAGAGGTAAGAACCAAGCTGCCCTTGGCTTTTGCTTAGGGTATTTTCTCTAAGGCCCCTTTCACACGGCCGTTGTGGGAAAATGTGCGGGTGCGTTACAGGAACACCCACGATTTTTCTGCGCGAGTGCAAAACATTGTAATGCGTTTTGCACTCGCGTGAAAAAAATCGCCCATGTTTGGTACCCAAACCCGAACTTCTTCACAGAAGTTCAGGTTTGGGATTGGGGTTCTGTAGATTGTATTATTTTCCCTTATAACATGGTTATAAGGGAAAATAATAGCATTCTGAATACAGAATGCATAGTCAAATAGCGCTGGAGGGGTTAAAGAAAAAAAAAATATTTAACTCACCTTAGTCCACTTGTTCGCGTAGCTGGCATCTCCTTCTGTCTCCTTTGCTGAACAGGACTGGGGTGAATATTCATTACATGAACAGGACCTGTGATGACGTCACTCCGGTCATCACATGGTCCGTCACATGATCTTTTACCATGGTGATGGATCATGTGATGGAACATGTGATGACCGGAGTGACGTCATCACAGGTCCTGTTCATGTAATTAATGCTCACCCCAGGTCCTGTTCAGCAAAGGAGACAGAAGGAGATGCCGGCTACGCGAACAAGTGGACTAAGGTGAGTTAAATTATTTTTATTTATTTTTTAACCCCTCCAGCGCTATTTGACTATGCATTCTGTATTCAGAATGCAATTATTTTCCCTTATAACCATGTTATAAGGGAAAATAATAATGATCGGGTCTCCATCCCGATCGTCTCCTAGCAACCGTGCGTGAAAATCGCACCGCATCCGCACTTGCTTGCGGATGCTTGCGATTTTCATGCAACCCCATTCACTTCTATGGGGCCTGCGTTGCGTGGATTATCGCACCGCAACGCACAAAGAGGAGCATGCTGCGATTTTCACGCAATGCATAAGTGATGCGTGAAAATCACCGCTCATGTGAACAGCCCCATAGAAATGAATGGGTCGGTATTCAGTGCGGGTGCAATGCGTTCAACTCACGCATCGCATCCGCGCGGAATACTCGCCCGTGTGAAAGGGGCCTAAGGGTATCAAAGGAAGGTTAAAGTGCTGCATAACACAATAGACTATTACAGTACATACATAGACTGACATAGAGATGGCTACCTTCGGATTCCTGCCTATATGAATAGGGTGTCTTTCCAAGGTTTTCCCTCTCGCAGCGAATAAGACAAATAATGCACAAAGCACTCAAATACTCCACGACGTGGCCACAGTCATATGTGGAGCCTGGGGGTGTCATGTACTGTAATTCCTCCACGATGCTATGATACGCCCGCAAATAGAAGAGTGGCTTCATCCTGTTTTCTCCTCCAGCACCAGGGTCTAATCATTCTTTACTCTTCGTCACCCTAATGTCTGACCAGGTAGCTACAAAAATTTCCTTGGCTTGGCTATGCAAAAGACCTAAGGACATGCACAACATTGGCAAAGCACAAGGCCTTAAAACATATACCAATTAGGAGGATGAGGCAGTGCTCTCCAATCTCTGCAGACACATATTAGCAGCGGGTCACCCTTGGCGGGGTTAGATCTGCTTGTGACTTACCACTTGGTTCCCCCTGTGTAGCAATACAATACCATGTATACCTAAGCTATCTAGCTAACACAAGTTCACATAGGAATCATTAGAATTTAATGTCCTCAGAGGCAGTCCATATGAGCAAAGACGATGTTAGAGCTGCTTGTAACGTACCAGACGTCCTCAGAGGCAGTCCATATTGACCTGTAAAAGTAAGGTGCTGACTATTTGGCTAACTATATAAAGTCCAAAGTGTAGTATCCCACTAGGTAAATGTGGGCACTACACAAGGGTCAATTGGGCCAATTGGTATTTTTCCCTGTTATGTGTGTATCAGGCCTGTTAGGGTGTAGTTCCTCCTCCTAGACAGTAGAGGGATCTAGGGAACCCCTAGTATAAATAGTCAGGTCCTGTGCAGGGAAGGAGTTGTGTAGTCAGGAGTCTGTGTAAAGCCAGAAGAGAGTGTGCACTTCAGCAGAGAGGAGCTGAGGGCCACCTCCTGACATGCAGCTAGACAGCCCAGGCTTCTAGTTGTCACCAGGGGAAGAGTTACCTCCTTAGAAACCTGAAGTTCCCATAACCAGAGCAGAGCAAAGCCAAAGTGTTTCCAGCCAACCTGAGGGCTGAAGGATTTTACTGAAAGCAAGGATATATATACCTGAGGAAGTTTTCCCCCACCAAGAATAAAGCCAGAATTAGGGCATACGGGCCTTGGGATAAAGACAGACAGGATTCTGAGGAAAAGTGCAACCTGATCTGTAAGTGTTTTAACCCTCTGAGTATCTTGCAAGAACATTGTACCTGCCATTTATATAAGTCTGCTAGTGACTGCTGCTGACATATGGAACTTTGCCAAAAGACTGTAAATAATTAACTGTTTCCAGTAAAAGGAAGTTTTGGTTCACCACAAGAACCGGCATTGGCGTCACAAATCTTAAAGGGACCTTGCCCCCGGCACATTAAACACCTGCAACATCCAGGACACCTCATCTACCATCAGGCCTGGTCCCTATACACTGAGAGTGCCCCCAGAGGTCTCCTGTGCCAGCCTCTCCATCACTGCTGTACGCCTGCCCAGGGTCTTTCAAGAAACTGTGAGTAACCCAGAGCAACCCTCGTTTGCCTAAGTAACCGTGACCTCACCATCGCAATACCCTGCAGGGCTGCGTACTGCAAAAGTCCATACAAAGGTGCATAATATCACATTGTGGCACCTGAAAAAGAATACATACAATGAGCACAATATACTTGAACGTTGCTGAAACTAGAAAAGATTAGTTAGTGCAAATAGTGCAAATAGATCCTTTGTAATCCAAGGGAATCCAAGGGAATTAGCAATGTCATTATTTGTAATCCAATAGGTAGGGTTAAAGTACAAAGTCTCTCAAGGGGGAAAACACGAGCTTCGCAAAGGATAAAACGCAGAAAAAAATGTCTTTCTGGGCACTTGACTTGGAACATTGCATAAAGTTTGGTTTAAAGTCTCAAGGAACCTGAGAAGGTTAGGGGGTAAAAAGGGATATAAAAAGGTGCTAAACGTGTGCAACTGGGATTTTAGCAGCAAGACTGGAGTCCAGGTGGGAGTCCACTAAAGGGGCAGTAGGCTCAGAGGTGGCCTGGGGAACTACCAAAGAAAACAACCAAACAGAGTCCAATTTGACTAATGGGTCCCTCCCAGCTCCATAGAGTCAATTTCCTAGGATTAGGGAAACATAAAGAAACTCATAGCGTTCTGGTGATGATGGAACGTCTGTCTCCAGGGGGCTCCCAGAGTCCCATTTATCAGAAGACAAATCTGGTACACATCCTGGCCTGAACATTGCTTTTACAGCAGTGGGCTCCAGCCATGCGACGCATCTTCTCCATACCAGCCTCCTACTCCTTGAATGCTGACATCGGGGCTATGCACTCGATCCAGGAGCGTGGACGATTCTGCCGGGGCCGGTCAGGCTCCATGGTAGCGATTGCAGGTTACCATACCACAACAGGCTTATGAAACTGACTAGTGGTTTGGTAACCCACCTGCAGCAAATGCAGTGGCGGGCTGCGGCCATCAACTCTCCTGGTGGATGGCACTGAGACGATGGGTCCCTTTTCTCTAGGCCTCGGTTGTTTTTCCCAATACTCGGGTTCTGTCAGGGGTCTTATGACACCGGTGACGTAGGCGCCGCGAGGCCCTTCAGCGGGGGTGTATTCTACAACCTCCCCCACATGGAGGTTATGCTGGGTCTCTGGCAGATAGGACCTCTTCACCTACCCCCTGTTCATGAAAGCGTCTGAACTTTTCATACCGGAGGAAACCAAACCCTTGCTCTTTAGAAAAGGAAAAGGACCTTCCCTTGCCATCTCTGCAATATTGGTAATGAGTCCAGCGGCTGGTCTAACATTTTTTTGGTTAATTCTTCGTAATACTTCTTTTTTAAGTGTACCTTGGTGTGACTAACAGAGTGCAGCTCCTTCATCAAGCTTCATCGGTAAACAGAACAGAGGGGCTCAACTGGCTCGGGGGGGGGTCAACATAAAGTGGGGGCTTGATACCCCTGCACCTCCATTTTGTGGCCCAGGCCTCGTAACTGCGGGCCCACTCCTCCTTGGTCTCCTCCTCGGGGAATGGGTGTCTCTCTTTCTCAGGCTGCAGCGGAGGGCGAGCAGCCATGCTGGAATTCTCGTCTTCTATAGCAACACTGCAGCAAGGTACCTCCTCTTCCTCCAAGGGACTAGCATAAACCACATCTTCAGGCCCACCCCCTAGGTTCACTTGCATTAGGGGGGCGGAACCACCATTTACCGCTGCACAGGGGGTGGTACAGGCACCGGGAGGCATAATGTAAAGTCTATGGTGTCGCAGTAATAATTATCTTCCCGCTTTTTGAGGGGGTGTCACACTTTTTCCCGCTCTCTGGGGGGTGTGGTCACAATGATAGTGCAGGAAAAACGAGAAGAAGACCCTCAGGCGGCCATTTTGGTGCAATTGGAAAGTCCATTCAATGACAGCAAGCAGTGGCAGTGACACAAAAATATGCGATTTTCCAACTTTTGACAATGCAAATTTGTAGTAGGGGTCTTGCAAAGTCTCTCCATACAGTTTTTAATCCACATAAACTCTTTTTCAGCTCAATGAAGGCGTTTATAGTCTCTCCATGTCACGGCCTTTGGTGTGCGCCGTGACACTGTTGCCATGCTTGCAGTTGCCAGTGGCAACGTGTTGCTGTTATAGCATGCAGGGGCAGTGTCTTGGCCTTTGTTGTGCAGTATCCATGTTCCAGTGTATGAGCCCTCCCACCTTTAGGGGGAGCTCATACTGTCAGGAGATCAGAGTAAGGATTAGGGCGGCTGTAGGAGGTGACCTGTGCCTTTTCCCTGTGTCCAGGCTTAGTAACAGCCCGTATAATATGATGGGGAGTTTCCCCCACTCTCCACGTGACAGTATGTTCAACTAAGGCTTCTCAGCCTCTGGACACCTTCGGAAGAGGGCTCAGCATGTGTTGCCTTCCGTTTTCTGGCGTGCATGCTTATCCTCCGGAGGGAGGGTGAAAGGCGAGATGCTGTTAACAGTGCGGTTCTCTGTGACAGTGGTTGCAGTAGATGTGAACCGTCACTTGTTTGTGTCTCCCCTCGTCCATGTCTCAGTGGTTCTGTCGCTTGTGTTGTGTGCTGGCTGCATTCCTAGTTGTGCTGGCTGTGGTGTATGATGGTTTGGGGATGCATGCTGGCAGCGACCTGGTGTGAACCATGTCTGAGGTGGACGCAGCATTCAGTGCGGTCGCTCTGAGCTGTTTGTTTGCTGGCTCGCTGGTTCCTTGTTGGTGGTTCCAGCGTGCTGACGGCAGTCTTGGAGAGCCTTTCTTGCACTGATGCTAATTCTGCAACTTTTTTTTCTCCCACCCCTCCGTTGTTTGTTATGCCCCACTACCTTCCTCTTTTCTGTTTGGGGGGCTTTGAGGGGTGGGAGTGTCACGGCCTTTGGCGCGCGCCGTTACACTGTTGCCAGGTTTGCAGTTGTCTGTGGCAATGTGTTGCTGTTATAGCATGCAGGGGCAGCGTCACGATCTTTGTTGTGTGCGCCGTGACATGCTTGCCACGCATGCTGTTGCCTGCGGCAACGTGTTGCTTTTTATGCTTGTGTGTGCACTTCCCCTTTAAGTTATTTCCTTCTTCTGCCTGGTAGTCATGGGGTTAATGTCTTCCTTGGTGTGGAACTGGGTGTGGTCTCTAGGCTTTATTTATCCTTGTGTTTTGAGCCTGAGATTGAGTTTTGTATCCAGCCTTAGTGTGTGTGTTGGAATGTTGATGTTCCTGGATTCCATCTGTCCAGTCTTTGAGCCATCCTAGTTGAACATCAATGTCACCCCCTTGTTTCTATGTTCTATCCCCTACCCTTACCTGTTGCTGTGTTTGGTGTGGGTTTAGGTTATGGGTGTGTGGTGGTCTTGTTTGGTGTAATATGTCTGGCATGTTTGGTGTTATGGCTGGCATGGTTGCTAGACATCCCCTTGTCTGTCTATGACTCTGGAAGCGGGCCCCATTGGTTTCCCGGAGGGGTGAACCTAAAGTTTAGGAGCAGCCTTGCCTGGAGCCAGCTTGCATCTGGTGTTTGCAGGAGTTTCCAGGTTGTTTGGTTGACGTTGTTCCATCTTTGCTGCAGCAAGTGTTTGTTGTTCTGATGTGTGGTTGTTTTACCTGGTGCTTACCTGCCGTTCAGTTGCTGCTCTATCTATTTTTCTTCCATCTGTTACTGGGCCACTGGAGACTCCGGTTCGTCTGTGTCCTTGAGAAACTGGTTGTCTCCTATTCCTGACCCCTATGTAAGGGACCCCCCGGGTCAGCAGTATCCAGTTTCCAGTGTATGAGCCCTCCCAACTTCAGGGGGCGCTCATAAGGTCAGGAGATCAATGTAAGGATTAGGGCGGCGGTAGGAGGTGACCTGCGCCTTTTCCCTGTGTCCAGGCTTAGTAACAACCTGCATAATACAGTTGGGGAGTTTACCCCTCTCCCCACTGTGACACTCCACTTGCAGCAATAAAGGGATGAACAGCACTCCTTGGCATCAATGTAGTGGGTGCAAGTCTCCAGGGGGTGGTACAGTGTACAGTTTTATATTTTTGTTTTTTGACCTATAGTCTCTCCACTGTCAGTAATGAGTTAGAGCACATTCAAAGTCTCTCATAAGACATATATAATTTGGGGTTCTCTTCACACTAGGCGCAGGGGATTTTGATCCTGTTCGTGATGCCAATTTTAGGCATGCAGCGACCGGGTCCGCAGGTACAACAAGTGAGGCAGGTGGGCCGATGGGGGTAGTAGTTGATTTACTCATGGTAAGCGGAGCCTCCCTGGGCCGGCGTGCAGTGATGGGAAGGATGGCACCAGTTCCTTCAGGGCACTCTCTTTGTCCAGGGAATCCCGCCAGATGGTGTTTGAGGTACCCTGAGTGGAATGGGCTTTTGTTAAGGTGCCTTGGCGGCAGGGTCCGTGGTGTTCGTGACGCCAGCACCGTTAGCTGCAAAAGAAAAGTAATACCAGACCTTGTTTGACATTTAATAGCAGCTTTACTTGAATAAACGTTTCTCTAACAGTTTATCTTGGCTCCAGCAGGTGTTATTATTAACTCTGGAAGGCAAACTCGTCTCTGCTACATCTGTTGCTTTCTGGCTCTTCTGTACTGACAGGCATAATGGAATCTTTGCTTTCTGCTTTAAGCTGCAACTTCTCTCTCTGTAGTCTGACTCCAGATTAATCCAGGGAACTTTTCCTCCTGGCTGATGAGGCTCCAAGCTGTGGCCTCCATATCCAGCAGAGCTGAAGGTGCTCTAGCCTGGACATGGACCTTCTTCCTCCCTTGGCAGGGGTTACTCTCCACTAACTCTAACTAACTAGTCTCCTCCTCTCCTTAGAGAGGGAGTGTAGAATGGAAAGAAGGGTTCCATCCTCTGCAAAGTAGCACTGCCATGTTTGCTGCCACCTCTTATGAACCAGGTACATTACATTTGTACATAACAGTTACAAGAAATAGATAGACACATTGTGATGGACAGTGGCGTACCGTCAATATAGGTAGACCACGCACTGGCTATGGGGCCCGTGAGGTTAAGCGGCCCGGCCAGGCTGCATCGCCCCATCCCCTTTCTGACCTGAATGCACGCTGCATACCAGTAAGTAGAGAAATAAATACTGGTCCCATTCATGTGTTCTCCTCCTGATTCCTCCCCTCCTCCTTGCCTCTGCTGATAAATGGAATTGGCCCCTGTCTGTCAGAACAAGTCAAGTACAGCTGGCCAATGATCAGGGGGATGCTGTGCTCTGTGCTCTGCCAGTGTGAGGTGTTACAGTCCAGCGCCTTTGGAATGAGAGCAATGCGAGAGCCCTTAGCCCATCCATCTTCCGTGCAGCCCGTGGCCGAGGTCCTAAATCCTTGTGACCTGCAGGGGAGACTGGAGAGCATGGACAGATTCAACCAGCAGACTGTGTGAGTGACCGCGCTGCAATGTGGAGGGAGGAATATTGGGACGTCTGTGTGGCTTGCATTAGTAGTAATAGCTTACTATAAGTGCAAGACACACAGCATCTACCATAGAAATACAACCCTTCCCTCATAGACCCAGCACCCCCATAGATATACAACCCACCCCATCGAGGTATGCTTAAAGATCTGAGGGACGATCCATTCCAATCCCTGCCTCTCATTGCCTAGTAGAAATATCCTATTTTAAAAATGGGCTGGATCCCCCCCTGAGAACTTGAAGCATACATATCTCTATGTATGTATGTTTTATATATATATATATATATATATATATTTTTTTTTTATTTTTTTTTTTTTTTTTTCTTCCTGCTTTGCTATGTTAATGAACAGCATTGTGATGGCGAAGTCTCAAATTGAGCCTGTGCCATCAGCTGTTGGTATAACACACTGCTTTAACTTTCAGGACTGGAGCTAGAGCCAATTACACCATTTTAACACTTAGGATGCTCTGTTTAAAAATTGCAAACATAATATATAATACACATAACATTTTAAAAAATGTTTAAAAAAACTAAAATATCCACTAAATAATTTTTCCATGCGCCTCCCCAACGGCACTAAGTAGGAGGGTTACCCCGCCTCCCAGGGACAGGAAACAACGTGGAGAACCAACCTTTAAAAGCCTTCTCCCATGTTCCTTCTGCAGTTGTTGTTTCCTGTCCCTCTGGGATGAAGTGGAAAACAGAGCAGGGTTTCCTTCCTACTCTGTACCTATATCGCGCAGCCTAATACCTTTTATTTCCCTGGCCGGCTGTCAGGAGGGCTGCAGCAGGATGTCGAATCCCGGGGCAAGAGAAGGGCCCTTCTGACATCTCGGTATAAGCCCTGCGGTTTGCAGGCTACCCCGGGCAATGCTGTCTCCATTGGTGGCCTGAGTAGGAGAATGCTGGCAGGGCGAGAACTTCCGGACCGAAGTCTTGCGAGATCCGGTCATTGCGTGCGGTACCACGTGACTAGGAAGTAACAGCTAAATGCTGGCTAGAGGCAGAGAAGGACGCCTGTCTCTGCGTACAAGCTCCAGAAGGGACCAGCATGTCTCTGTCCACGGATCTGCCCTCAGACCCTCCTGAGCCCGGGAAAACCCAAGGTCGGGGAATCCTCTATTAAAAAGAAATGTGCCATCTGCAAAAAACTGCTAGCAGGCCACTCCAAAAAGACACTCTGCCAAAAATTTGCAGATAAAGTAATGGCAGAGGAAAGACAGTCTCTAGTGGACAGTCTAAGATCCATTATTAAAGAAGAAGTTTCCTCAGCCATCGAAACCAGGATAGCCTCCCTCCCACAGGCTCTCCCCACTTCAAAATCCTTTCCAGAGACTCCTCTAGAATCTGAATTTGATTTAGATAAAGGCAAAGTATTTAGATTCAGATTCGGATTCATCTGACAATAATTCTGGGAGGCCCCTATGTTCAGTTTAAGAAACTGACTCATTACTAAAGACTATTAGAGCGGCCATGAATATTGAGCAAACTAAAGAACCTCAATCCATCCAAGATCACATGTTTAGGGGACTGGCAGACAACAAAAGACGAGTTTTTGCTAATGAATGGAAAGACCCGGAGAAAAGATCGGGAGTCTCCAGGGTTTTTAAACGCAAGTACCCCTTCAGCGAATCAGACTCAGTTTACTGTGATAAAACCCCACGAGTCGATATCCCAGTTGCCAGGATTTCAAAAAAGTCCTCACTTCCCTTTGAAGAAGTGGGACTCTTAAGAGATCCCAAGGACAAAAAATGTGAGTCAATCCTTAAGAAATCCTGGGACACTTGCATCGCTATGTTACGGCCCAGCATTGCAGCCACTTGTACTGCCAGGACCCTTTCAATGTGGCTTGCCCAGTTAGAAGAGCATCTGCTTCCGGGTACTCCTACGGAAGACATTCTAGCCTCCCTCCCAGTCCTTAAGCAGATCTGGTATAACTATCAGCCAGATCGGCCGCCTTGGCTAATTCAGCCAGGAGGTCTATATGGCTAAGGTCATGGTCAGGAGATAACACCTCTAAGAACAAACTATTTAATATCCCCTGCAAAGGAGACAGGCTCTTTGGCTCTGTCTTTGATGATATCCTGAACAAAGCCTCAGACAAGAAAAAAGGGGTTCCATCAGAAGCCAGATTCTTCCATAACCGCCGGTCCTTTCGTTCCCAAAAGAAAGGTAGACCAGACCACAGAAAAAAATAAAGTTCGGGTACATGGCAACCATCCAGAGGCAGAGGAAGAGGATTTCTTTTCAACCCGGACAAATCTTCCAAGCAGCCTGGACAATGACGCCAGGAGCCCGGTATGAGAAAGACTCCAAAAGTTTCTCCCAACCTGGGAAAAAATTACAAAGTCTCTGTGGGTCTTGGACCTTGATATCCTCGGGGTACAAAATAGAATTTGCTTCCCCTCCACCTAAAAGATTCTACATAAACAGGAAACTTTGCATAAAAGATCAATCCCTTCTAGAAGTGCAGATTCATTCCTTGCTCTTAAAACAGGCAGTGACAACAGTGCCCTAGGATCAGGAAGGGGAAGGCTTCTATTCACCTGTCTTTCTGGTGAAAAAAATCGAATGGCTCCTACAGGGCAATTATAAACCTAAGAGACCTAAACAGACATGTTTCCTACAAAAAATTCAAAATGGAAACAATAAAATCCACAATCAACCTATTGTATCAAAACTGCTATATGATGACGCTCGACCTGGCCGGCGCCTATTATCACGTCCCCATCTACAAAGAACATCGAAAGTATTTGAGGTTTGCGATCTAGCTGGGCAGCCGTCTTGTTATTCTTCAATTCCAGGTACCGTACTTCCGTTTGGCCTTTCATCCACCCCTCTGGTGTTCACGAAAGTTATGGCGGAAGTATTGGCTTATGTCCATCAGCAGAAGATCCTGTTCATCCCCTATCTGGACGACTTCCTGATAGCTGCTCATTTTCCGAAATACCTTCTCAGCAACTTACAGGTAGTCAGGAACACTCTTTATTCCCTGGGGTGGATGTTAAACCTAGAAAAATCAGACCTCCTTCCTACCCAAAGGAAAGAATTTCTAAGAATTCTCCGGGATTCCCGGGTAATGACATCTTTTCTCCCAGAAGAAAAAAATTCAGGACCTGAGATTAAGAATCCTGTCATTCCAGTCGTTACCAAAAGTCTCCTTCAGACAAATTATGACTGTCCTGGGGCTGATGACTTCAACCATTCCCTCAGTCAAATGGGCACAGTTCCACAGCAGGCCTCTACAAAATTTTCTTTTATCAACCTGGAACAAAAGCTCCCTTTCACTGGTCAGAAAAGTGTCACTCCCGTTTCAGATCAGAACGACTCTAAGCTGGTGGTTAAAGAAGGATCACTTGACTCAAGGAGTCCAATGGAGACCACAGAACCCAAGTGTGATCACCACCGACGTGAGCATTTTAGGTTGGGGGGCTCATTGCGGAGACCTGGTTGTACAGGGAGTTTGGAAGCAGTTGGACTTTCCCATGTCTTCAAACTTGAGGGAACTTCAAGCAATTTTCCTGGCCCTAAAAGCCTTTTCATCAGCCATACATCAAAAAGACGTGAAGATTTTATTGAACAACAGTACAGCAGTCACCTATGTAAACAAGCGGGGGGCACGAGAAGCAAAAACCTCAGCCAGACATCTTACCTTTTGTTCTCCTGGGCACAGGTCTGGGGAAACTCGATTTCGGCGGTCCATCTCAGAGGAAAAGAAAATCAGCTGGCAGACTACCTGAGCAGATAACCCCTAAAGTCAGGAGAATGGTCCCTGAACAAGAGGGTCTTCCAACTTCTGTGCGAAAAGTGGGGTACTCCAATCCTGGATTTTTTTGCCTCGAAAATGAACAGACAAGTAGATCAATTCATTTCCCTGTTCATTCGGGACAACCCAAACGGGGTGGACACATTCTTGATCGCTTGGCCAACGGCCCTACTATATGCCTTCCCCCCTATATCTCTAATCCCCAGAACCCTAGCCAAAATAATGGCAGATGCGACATAATCCTGGTAGCCCCATTCTGGCCAAGAAGGACTTGGTTTCCCCTGTTGTTAAGCCTAGCCAAAGGGAACTTCTGGATGCTTCCTCGGATTCCGGACCTTCTTCTTCAGAGCCCTGTCCATCATCCGGATGCCCGGCAACTGAATCTGACTGCCTGGAGACTGAGCGTTCCCTCCTATGAGCTAGGGGTCTTTCAGATGCGGTAATCAACACAGCCGAAGGCCGATCACCTAAAAAATCTACCTTAGTGTCTGGAAAGCCTATCTGCGATTTTCATTGTTGGGATCCTTCAGAAAAAAACAGAAATTAAAACAATCCTAGAATTTCTGCAGAGAGGTCTTGAAAGCGGTTTAAGAGTTAGTACTCTGAAAGTTCAGGTAGCAGCCCTTAGTGCCTTGGACTCTAAGCTAGCAGAGGTACCTCTAATCAGGGGATTATTTAAGGCTGTCAGTAGGCTGAAACCTACGGTCAGAACCATGATTCCTCCGTGGGACCTTAACCTGGTCCTTTCTGTTCTCTTGGACCCTCCTTTTGAACCCCTCTCAGAGATACCTCTTAGCCTGCTCGCCATGAAAACCGCCTTCTTAATTGCCATCACATCTGCTAGAAGAATAGGCAAAATTCAAGCCTTGTCCTGTCGCCCACCATACTTGACAGTGCTAGACGACAGGATAATATTAAAACATAAACCCTCTTTTCTACCTAAAGTGTTCTCTAAGTTTCACTGTGACCAACAGATCTATTTGCCTACCTTTTGTCCACAGGCCAAGATTGAAAAGGAAGACAAATTCCATAACTTGGATGTGTCCTGGCCTACCTAGAAGCCACAAAGGACTTTAGGAAGTCCAGCCACCTGCTGATCCAATATGCAGGGAAAAATAAGGGCCTAGGAGCCTATAAAATGACTATCTCCCGTTGGATATAAACAGTTATTTCCAAGGCATACAAAGAAAGAGGTTCTTCTCCTCCATCTCAGATAACGGCGCCCATTCCACCATGGCTGTCTCTACCTCCTGGGCGGAAAATGCATCCGCCTTCCTAAATCAAATATGTCAGGCGGCCACCTGGTCTTGCCCAAACACCTTTTTCAAGCACTATAGGCTGGACATTGCCTCCAACAGGGACCTCTCCTTTGGACGCAAGGTCCTGTCTGCGGTGGTCCCAAACTAGGGGGCTTGATGGCTTCTCTGATAATCCTCCTGCTTAGTGCCGTTGGGGAGGCGCGTGAAAAAGATGATAATTACTTACTGGTAATTTGATTTTCCATTTAGCCTCCACAACGGCACTGGTATTTCCCACCCTTATGATTTCTTATGACAATTTTCGAAGTACCTTGATTATTTTTGCATTCTTTTATTTTCTTTAAGAGGTTAAGAGCTAAGCCAATTTTTTTTTTGTTTTTGTTTTTTTTTTTGCCTACTTTGCATCACAAACATGACCGTGTCCATATTTTGGGTGCTCAAAAAAGAGATCCCCAAAATATGAGTACCTTCAGTATGTATTCTGCATTTTTCTCACTCAAATCAATAGAAAAATATTATTCTGGTCCACAAAGCAGATCAAAATAGGACATCTTATATATAAAGCTGAGTGTATGTGTATGTGTGTGTATGTATGTATGTCCGCTAAAAGAATCGGCACCGTTGCATTTACAATCACGAAATTTGGCACACAGATACATCAGGTGTCCGGGAAGGTTTTAGTTCGGGTCTCTGCTCTCTAGCACGTACCGTTCCTGAGATATTACCAAAATATGCATTAGCCAATAGAAGCCTGGTCACATGACCCAATAGAAGCTCGCAGGCCCTTAGTCTCTACATACACACAGTTTTAAACTAGGTTTCCATAACAACCCAGCCATTTTTCTTCACAGCTGTAGGTCAGCTTTAAAGGTTGCAGGGCACTGTGGATGACACTGTTAAGGGAACGGAGTGCTGTGGAGGTCACAGTTCAGGGGCAGGTAGGGTGGCCATTCAGGCCACCCTCAAAAGACGGACTTAAGCCATAGCCGACAGGAATTGAAAAAATGAAGATAAAAATCAACTTCTGTCAGCTGCACGGGTGGAAGGGGAGGTTGACTTTCTCCCTGCAGCTCACGCTCAGACAGCACAATGCTGCTGAGAGTGAGCTGTTCAAAAGAACATCCCTGTGTCCATCCAGGCCTTGCCCCGGACAGAGGACAGGGAGTCTTAAAGCCGGACTGTCACCTTAAAACCGGACCTCTGGACACCCTAGGGCAGGCTGCTGTGGAGGTCACAGTTAAGGGAATGGTCCACGATGGAAGTCAGTGTTAAGAGGCAGATTTCTTTAGAGGCCACTGTTAAGGGGGCAGGGTGTTGTGGAAATCACTGTTAAGGAGACAGGGTACTATGGAGGTCATTGTTAAAGGGGTCAGGATGCTGTGGAGGTCACTGTTAAGGGGGCAGGCACTGTGGAGGTCTCTATTAAGGGGGCAGGGAACGTGGAGGTCACAGTTAAGGGTACGGTCCGCTATGTAGGTCAGTGTTAAGGGGCGGGGTGCTGTAGAGGTCACATTTTAAGGAAACAGAGCTCTGTAGAGGTCACTGTTAAGGGGGCATGATATTGTGGAAATCACTGTTAAGGAGACGGGGTACTGTGGAGATCACTAATAAAGGGACAGCCACTGTGGAGGTCACTGTTAAAGGGGAGGGCGCTTTGGATGTTACTGTTAAGGGGTCAGGCTGCTGTGGAGGTCACTGTTAAAGGGGCGGGCACTGTGGAGGTCACTGTTAAGGGAGGAAGGAGGCCACTATTAAAGGGGCAGCGGGGTACAGTGAGGTCACTGTCAAGGGGGTGGGGTGCTGTGGAACTCACTGTTAAAGGGGCAGGCTGCTGTGAAGGGGTACTGTAGATGTCACTGTTAGAGTGGTTACTGTTGATATATCTTTTAACGACACACACAAACATTAAATGTAATAGATTAAATAGTGTTTAATAATTTGCAACTGACCACATGGACCCACAAAAAAGATGGATTGTGCATGGCCCCATTAATTGGTCAGTATTATCTGCAATAGTGATGAGCGACATAGGCAATATTCGTTTTTGCAATATTTTGCTAATTTTTCACATAATATTCGCAATAAATGCACAAATTCTAGAATTCATGATCTCCAGTCATTATTTTCATGATTGCGCAAATCGGTACTAATGATGCGCATATTTTTTGCTCAATACATGCAACTTCACATTTTATCAGGTCTGAGTAGATATCACTGATTGGTGCACTAAGTATTGGTGTGACATCCCAGCACTATGTCTGTAGCATGTACAGTACAGACCAAAAGTTTGGACACACCTGCTCATTCAAAGAGTTTTCTTTATTTTCATGACTATGAAAATTGTAGATTCACACTGAAGGCATCAAAACTATGAATTAACACATGTGGAATTATATACATGACAAAAAAGTGTGAAACAACTGAAAATATGTAATATTCTAGGTTCTTCAAAGTAGCCACCTTTTGCTTGCTTTGATTACTGCTTTGCACACTCTTGGCATTCTCTAGATGAGCTTCAAGAGGTAGTCACCTGAAATGGTCTTCCAACAGTCTTGAAGGAGTTCCCAGAGATGCTTAGCACTTGTTGGCCCTTTTGCCTTCACTCTGCGGTCCAGCTCACCCCAAACCATCTCGATTGGGTTCAGGTCCGGTGACTGTGGAGGCCAGGTCATCTGGCGCAGCACCCCATCACTCTCCTTCATGGTCAAATAGCCCTTACACAGCCTGGAGGTGTGTTTGGGGTCATTGTCCTGTTGAAAAATAAATGATGGTCCAACTAAACTCAAACCGGATGGAATAGCATGCCGCTGCAAGATGCTGTGGTAGCCATGCTGGTTCAGTATGCCTTCAATTTTGAATAAATCCCCAACAGTGTCACCAGCAAAGCACCCCCACACCATCACACCTCCTCCTCCATGCTTCACGGTGGGAACCAGGCATGTAGAGTCCATCCGTTCACCTTTTCTGCGTCGCACAAAGACACGGTGGTTGGAACCAAAGATCTCAAATTTGGACTCATCAGACCAAAGCACAGATTTCCACTGGTCTAATGTCCATTCCTTGTGTTCTTTAGCCCAAACAAGTCTCTTCTGCTTGTTGCCTGTCCTTAGCAGTGGCTTCCTAGCAGATATTCTACCATGAAGGCCTGATTCACACAGTCTCCTCTTAACAGTTGTTCTAGAGATGTGTCTGCTGCTAGAACTCTCTGTTGCATTGACCTGGTCTCTAATCTGAGCTGCTGTTAACCTACGATTTCTGAGGCTCGTGACTCGAATGAACTTATCCTCCGCAGCAGAGGTGACTCTTGGTCTTCCTCTCCTGGTCCAAATGTGAGCCAGTTTCTTTGTAGCGCTTGATGGTTTTTGTGACTGCATTTGGGGACACTTTCAAAGTTTTCCCAATTTTTCGAACTGACTGACCTTAATTTCTTAAAGTAATGATGGGCACTCGTTTTTCTTTACTTAGCTGCTTTTTTCTTGCCATAATACAAATTCTAACAGTCTATTCAGTAGGACTATCAGCTGTGTATCCACCTGACTTCTCCACAACGCAACTGATGGTCCCAACCCCATTTATAAGGCAAGAAATTCCACTTATTAAACCTGACAGGGCACACCTGTGAAGTGAAAACAATTTCAGGTGACTACCTCTTGAAGCTCATCAAGAGAATGCCAAGAGTGTGGAAAGCAGTAATCAAAGCAAAAGGTGCCTACTTTGAAGAGCCTAGAATATGACATATTTTCAGTTGTTTCACAATTTTTTGTTATGTATATAATTCCACATGTGTTAATTCATAGTTTTGATGCCTTCAGTGTGAATCTACAATTTTCATAGTCATGAAAAAAAAGAAAACTCTTTGAATGAAAAGGTGTGTCCAAACTTTTGGTCTGTACTGTATGTATAGACAGCAGAGAAACAATTATTCCTATCACACTACCTAACACCCTGCACCCTACACTATATCACTATCTAACTTACACTATCTCCCGCTAACTATCTGTATTATATATATATAAATGAGCTAACTAACTATCTAATGTAATTGGATAAGGAATAGAATCCAGATGAAAGCACAGAGCACAGCAATGTCACTGCTCTTTCTCTCTCAGAACTGCAAAAAAAACAGCAGAAAATGGCTGCTGGGGAGTTTATTATATAGTAAGGGGTAGGCAAATTTCCTTTTGGTTGCTAGGGATGTTGCTAAGCTCAGGCAAATACATTGCAGCCTTCTCATTGGCCCACAAGCAAGAAGGGAGGTTACTGATGAAAACAAAATCTAGAATATTTGCGATTACGAATATATAGCACTACATTCTCAAGCATTGAGAAAGGCTGCCATGTAGCTGAAACGTTGCACTTTATTGCTTATTTTGTACACATTCCTGGATGTACGATGAACAAAGATCGTCTGCCCTCACCTGTTTGATTGCTATCCTAAGGATAGGTCATCAATAGTAAAAGCCCGGACAACCCCTTTAAGTCATGTGGGTGGTCTTACTGATTGACAGCTAACTCCCTTTGCTTAGTCATGCAGAATTAGCTGTCAGTCACTGAGTACCATCCACATGACTCCTCCAAGAACAGATCATTAAACAGCATCTGTCAGCAGATTTGTACCTATGAAACTGACTGACCTGTTACATGTGCTCTTGGCATCAATTTTGGTCCCATGTTCACATGTACCCGCTGAGAAAAACTAAGTTTTAGTATATGCAAATGAGCCTCTAGAAGAAACAGGGGCTTACCCAGCGTTAAACTTTATTTACACTAAGCCGCTCCTCTAACTCCGCTCAATGCATAACTACACTCACCAAGTCCTACTTACCTAATACAATCTATCATAGGGCAAAAAGCAGTATCAATACACCTTGCAATAAACAAAAGAACCAACAGGTCCTACCTCATCCAGGGTTTCACTGGCGTGTCGGCAAAAAGAATAATCACATGAAGGGATGGAACCTGCTCCTGTGAAATCTCCGTCAGGGGGTGCTGCGCTGGCATGTAAGACAGAGGCATCCCCATGTATAACAGGGTAATCTAAGGCATTTGCCCTTAGTGCTACCACAAAGTACTAATGCCCACATTGTGCCCCTTCACAGTAGTTATGCCCACCTTTGTGGCCCTTCACAGTAGTTATGCCCTCCTTGTGGCCCCTCACAGTACCAATGCCCACTTTGTGCATACTTTACAGCAGAAATGCCCACATTGTGCCTCTCACTGCAGTTTTGCCCACATTATGTCCCCTCACAGTAGTTATGTCCTCCTTGTAGCTCCTTCACAGTAGTTAGGCCCACCTCTGGGCCCCTTCACCATAGTTAACCCACATTGTGCCCCCTTCACAGTAGTTATGTCCTCCGTGTCGCCCCTTCACAGTAGTTATGCCCACCTTTGTGGCCCTTCACAGTAGTTATGCCCTCCTTGTGGCCCCTTCACAGTAGTTATGTCCTTCTTTTGGCCCCTTCACAGTAGTTATATCCTCCTTGTGGCCCCTTCACAGTAGTTATGTCCTCCTTGTGACCCCTTCACAGTAGTTATGTCCTCCTTGTGGCCCCTTCACAGTAGTTATGCCCACCATCTGGCCCCTTCACAGTAGTTATGACCACCATCTAGCCCCTTCAACGTAGTTATGCCCAGCTTTGTGCCCCTTCACCGTAGTTATGCCCAGCTTTTTGTCTCTTCACAGTAGTTATGCCCACCTTTTTGTCTCTTCACAGTAGTTATGCCCGCCTTTGTGGCCCTTCACAGTAGTTATGCCCTCCTTGTGGCCCCTTCACAGTAGTTATGTCCTTCTTTTGGACCCTTCACAGTAGTTATATCCTCCTTGTGGCCCCTTCACAGTAGTTATGTCCTCCTTGTGGCCCCTATAAAGTAGTTATGCCCACCATCTGGCCCCTTCACAGTAGTTATGACCACCATCTGGTCCATTCAATGTAGTTATGCCCAGCTTTGTGCCCCTTCACCATAGTTATGCCCAGCTTTTTGTCTGTTTACAGTAGTTATGCCCACCTTTTTGTCTCTTCACAGTAGTTATGTCCACCTTTATGCTTCTTAAAAGTATTTATGCCTACTTTAGCCCCTAGTGTCTCTCCAGTGCCATAAAAAAGCACAAATACTTACCTGCTTCCCTGAACATCGGTACCTCTTGCATTCCCCAGCAGCAGCAGCATGACATGTTCACACACACCTCGCGCTGCTGGCTGTACAGGAGGCTGATTCCCAGGCTTTCACTGCTCTTCCCACACAGCCAGCAGAGCGATATGCGGACTGTGGGGAGCACCGGAGCTCAGCAGAATGGTGAAACAGGGAGCACATGTGCCCCGACTCCTCCCCTCGGCTATGCCATTGCCCTCTACAGTTTGATTGACAAGGCCAGGCAGTGTAAAAGTGATTACAATTGGCCCTGACTTCTCCTAGAGTGAATAAAAGTGCAGCGCTTGTGGCAGTTAAAGAGAGAGCTGAACATATAGAAGTAATGGCAACAGCCCCATTGCTCTTATGTTTCTCAGCACAGATGCCTTCAGCTGCCAAGGCTATAATGGCATTTGAGAATAAAGATTTAGTGGCTGTTACTGAGACGTGGTTCAATGGAAGTAATGATTGGGATATAACAATACTAGGGTTCTCTCTATATAGGAAAGACAGAGAAGGCAAGAAGGGGGAGGGGTGGCCATGTATGTGAAAGATAGCATAAAATCTAACTTAATACAAGTTAGCGAGACCAATTTAGAGTCAGTTTGGGTTACCTTGCAGCTTGATAATCATAAGGTAACTCGTGTAGGTGTGATATATAGACCACCTATCCAAGTCAAAGAATTAGATGATCTACTAGTTGAGGAAATAAATAGCTAAAATGACATTGAAGAGAGAAGTTATCATTATGGGAGACTTTAATCTTCCTGATGTAAACTGGAAAACCAAAATAGCTAGTTCTGCCAGGAGTACAGATATTCTAAATCCCCTACCGGGATTATCTCTACAGCAAGTAGTTGAGGAGCCAACCTGGAAGGAGGCCATTTTAGATTTAGTATTCACAAATGGGAATTTGGTATCTGATAATACTGTAGGGAAAGCTTGGGATCTAGTGATCACCAGTCAGTGTGGTTTACTATAAGTACAGTGACTGATTCACACCACACAAAAACAAAAGTTTTAGATTTTAGAAAAACGGACTTTTCTAAAATTAGATCAGTGGTATACGAGTCCCTATCAGATTGGAACAGTTTCAATGGAGTCCAGGAGAAATGGGACTACGTAAAAGTGGCACTATTGAAGGCAACATAAAATTGCATTAGGCTTGTCAGTAAAAGTAAAAAGAGGAAGAGACCACTGTGGTACTCAGCAGAAGTGGCCAAAATCATTAAAAACAAAAAGATAGCATTTAGTAATTATAAATAGAGTTGAGCGAACACCTGGATGTTCGGGTTCGAGAAGTTCGGCCGAACTTCCCGGAAATGTTCGGGTTCGGGATCCGAACCCGATCCAAACTTCGTCCCGAACCCCATTGAAGTCAATGGGGACCCGAACTTTTCGGTACTAAAAAGGCTGTAAAACAGCCCAGGAAAGGGCTAGAGGGCTGCAAAAGGCAGCAACATGTAGGTAAATCCCCTGCAAAAAAAAGGGGATAGGGAAATGAATAAAAACAAAAATTAAATAAATAAAAATTAACTAAAAATCAATTGGAGAGAGGTCCCATAGCAGAGAATCTGGCTTCACGTCACCCACCACTGGAACAGTCCATTCTCAGATATTTAGGCCCCGGCACCCAGGCAGAGGAGTGAGGTCCCGTAACAGACAATCTGGCTTCATGTCAGCAGAGAATCAGTCTTCATGTCATAGCAGAGAATCAGGCTTCACGTCACCCACCACTGTAACAGTCCATTTTCATATATTTAGGCCAAGCACCCAGGCAGAGGAGAGAGGTCCCGTAACAGACAATCTGGCTTCATGTCGGCAGAGAATCAGTCTTCTTATCATAAAAGAGAATCAGGCTTCACGTCAGCCACCAATGCAACAGTCCATTGTCAGATATTTAGGCCCAGCACCCAGGCAGAGGAGAGAGGTCCCGTAACAGATAATCTGGCTTCATGTCAGCAGAGAATCAGTCTGCATGTCATAGCAGAGAATCAGGCTTCACGTCAGCCACCACTGCAACAGTCCATTGTCATAAATTTAGGCCAAGCACCCAGGCAGAGGAGAGAGGTCCCGTAACAGACAATCTGGCTTCATGTCAGCAGAGAATCAGTCTTCATGTCATAGCAGAGAATCAGGCTTCACGTCACCCACCACTGTAACAGTCCATTTTCATAAATTTAGGCCAAGCACCCAGGCAGAGGAGAGAGGTCTCGTAACAGAGAATCTGGCTTCATGTCAGCAGAGAATCAGTCTTCTTATCATAGCAGAGAATCAGGCTTCACGTCAGCCACCAATGCAACAGTCCATTGTCAGATATTTAGGCCCAGCACCCAGGCAGAGGAGAGAGGTCCCGTAACAGATAATCTGGCTTCATGTCAGCAGAGAATCAGTCTGCATGTCATAGCAGAGAATCAGGCTTCACGTCACCCACCACTGCAACAGTCCATTGTCATAAATTTAGGCCCAGCACCCAGGCAGAGGAGAGAGGTCCCGTAACAGACAATATGGCTTCATGTCAGCAGAGAATCAGTCTTCATATCATAGCAGAGAATCAGGCTTCACGTCAGCCACCAATGCAACAGTCCATTGTCAGATATTTAGGCCCAGCACCCAGGCAGAGGAGAGAGGTCCCGTAACAGACAATCCGGCTTCATGTCAGCAGAGAATCAGTCTGCATGTCATAGCAGAGAATCAGGCTTCACGTCAGCCACCAATGCAACAGTCCATTGTCATAAATTTAGGCCAAGCACCCAGGCAGAGGAGAGAGGTCCCGTAACAGACAATCTGGCTTCATGTCAGCAGAGAATCAGTCTTCATATCATAGCAGAGAATCAGGCTTCACGTCACCCACCACTGTAAGAGTCCATTTTCATAAATTTAGGCCCAGCACCCAGGCAGAGGAGAGAGGTCCCGTAACAGAGAATCTGGCTTCATGGCAGCAGAGAATCAGTCTTCATGTCATAGCAGAGAATCAGGCTTCACGTCAGCCACCACGGCAACAGTCCATTGTCATAAATTTAGGCCCAGCACCCAGGCAGAGGAGAGAGGTCCCGTAACAGACAATCTGGCTTCATGTCAGCAGAGAATCAGTCTTCATATCATAGCAGAGAATCAGGCTTCACGTCAGCCACCAATGCAACAGTCCATTGTCAGATATTTAGGCCCAGCACCCAGGCAGAGGAGAGAGGTCCCGTAACAGACAATCTGGCTTCATGTCAGCAGAGAATCAGTCTGCATGTCATAGCAGAGAATCAGGCTTCACGTCAGCCACCAATGCAACAGTCCATTGTCATAAATTTAGGCCAAGCACCCAGGCAGAGGAGAGAGTTCCCGTAACAGACAATCTGGCTTCATGTCAGCAGAGAATCAGTCTTCATATCATAGCAGAGAATCAGGCTTCACGTCAGCCACCAATGCAACAGTCCATTGTCAGATATTTAGGCCCAGCACCCAGGCAGAGGAGAGAGGCCCCGTAACAGACAATCAGGCTTCACGTCAGCCACCAGTGCAACAGTCCATTGGCATATATTTAGGCCCAGCACCCAGGCAGAGGAGAGAGGTCCCTTAACAGAGAATCTGGCTTCATGTCAGCAGAGAATCAGTCTGCATGTCATAGCAGAGAATCAGGCTTCACGTCACCCACCACTGTAAGAGTCAATTTTCATAAATTTAGGCCCAGCACCCAGGCAGAGGAGAGAGGTCCCGTAACAGACAATCTGGCTTCATGTCAGCAGAGAATCAGTCTGCATGTCATAGCAGAGAATCAGGCTTCACGTCAGCCACCACTGCAACAGTCTATTTTCATAAATTTAGGCCCAGCACCCAGGCAGAGGAGAGAGGTCCCGTAACAGACAATCTGGCTTCATGTCAGCAGAGAATCAGTCTGCATGTCATAGCAGAGAATCAGGCTTCACGTCAGCCACCAATGCAACAGTCCATTGTCATAAATTTAGGCCAAGCACCCAGGCAGAGGAGAGAGTTCCCGTAACAGACAATCTGGCTTCATGTCAGCAGAGAATCAGTCTTCATATCATAGCAGAGAATCAGGCTTCACGTCAGCCACCAATGCAACAGTCCATTGTCAGATATTTAGGCCCAGCACCCAGGCAGAGGAGAGAGGCCCCGTAACAGACAATCAGGCTTCACGTCAGCCACCAGTGCAACAGTCCATTGGCATATATTTAGGCCCAGCACCCAGGCAGAGGAGAGAGGTCCCTTAACAGAGAATCTGGCTTCATGTCAGCAGAGAATCAGTCTGCATGTCATAGCAGAGAATCAGGCTTCACGTCACCCACCACTGTAAGAGTCAATTTTCATAAATTTAGGCCCAGCACCCAGGCAGAGGAGAGAGGTCCCGTAACAGACAATCTGGCTTCATGTCAGCAGAGAATCAGTCTGCATGTCATAGCAGAGAATCAGGCTTCACGTCAGCCACCACTGCAACAGTCTATTTTCATAAATTTAGGCCCAGCACCCAGGCAGAGGAGAGAGGTCCCGTAACAGACAATCTGGCTTCATGTCAGCAGAGAATCAGTCTGCATGTCATAGCAGAGAATCAGGCTTCACGTCAGCCACCACTGCAACAGTCCATTGTCATAAATTTAGGCCAAGCACCCAGGCAGAGGAGAGAGGTCCCGTAACAGACAATCTGGCTTCATGTCAGCAGAGAATCAGTCTTCATATGATAGCAGAGAATCAGGCTTCACGTCACCCACCACTGTAAGAGTCCATTTTCATAAATTTAGGCCCAGCACCCAGGCAGAGGAGAGAGGTCCCGTAACAGACAATCTGGCTTCATGTCAGCAGAGAATCAGTCTTCATATCATAGCAGAGAATCAGGCTTCACGTCACCCAACATTGGAACAGTCCATTGGCATATATTTAGGCCCCGGCACCCAGACAGAGGAGAGGTTCATTCAAATTTGGGTAGCCTCGCAATATAATGGTAAAATGAAAATAAAAATAGGATTGAATGAGGAAGCACCCTGGAGTACAATAATATATGGTTAAGGGGAGGTAGTTAATGTCTAATCTGGACAAGGGACGGACAGGTTCTGTGGGATCCATGCAGGGCCGGCGCCACCCATAAGCAGAGTAGGCCACCGCGTAGAGCGCACTCTGCCTGGGGGCGCCGGCGCTCTGGAGTCCGAATCCCGAGTTCTATTAGCCGCCGCCGCCATGCCACGCCCCCTACTTGTGAGATCCATCTAATTTCCTACTAGCCGCCGCCCGCGCCACGCCCCCTACCTGTGATCCATGTCTGACATCATCTGACTGCTGCGCCTGCTCTGCAATAATGACCTGCGCCGCCCGGCTTCTTGACTCCTCCTCCTGTTCGGCTGTTCCTTTGCCGCCGCCGGCATACATCGAGCGACACAAGTATGTACGGGGGTGGGGGTGTTTTTTTTTTTTGGCGGCAATTTCAAATTACATAATGGAGTCTGACTCTGTGCACTGTCTGTGGGGGCAGTTCAGTATTGGGGGCAATGTGGGGGCAATATTACTGTATGTGGGGGCACTGGGGGACAGTATTACTGTATGTGGGGGCAGTATTACTGTATGTGGGGGCAGTATTACTGTGTGTGGGGGACAGTATTACTGTGTGTGGGGGACAGTATTACTGTGTGTGGGGGACAGTATTACTGTGTGTGGGGGACAGTATTACTGTATGTGGGGGACAGTATTACTGTATGTGGGGGACAGTATTACTGTATGTGGGGGCAGTATTACTGTATGTGGGGGCAGTATTACTGTATGTGGGGGCAGTTGCAGTATTACTGTATGTGGGGGCAATATTACTGTATGTGGGGACAGTATTACTGTATGTGGGGGCAGTTGCAGTATTACTGTATGTGGGGGCAATATTACTGTATGTGGGGGCAATATTACTGTATGTGGGGGCACTGGGGGGGCAAATTACATAATGGAGGGCACTGTATGTGGGGGCAATATTACTGTATGTGGGGGCAAATTACATAATGGAGGGCACTGTATGTGGGGGCAGTATTACTTAGTGGGGGCAAATTACATAATGGCACTGTATGTGGTGGCGATAGGTGGCCGAAAAAGAGGGCGGGGTCAATGGGCGGAGTCAAGGGGCGGCAAAATTACCTCTTGCCTAGGGTGGCAAAAATCCTTGCACCAGCCCTGGATCCATGCCTGGTTCATTTCTATGAACGTCAGCTTGTCCACATTGGCTGTAGACAGGCGGCTGCTGCCGCGCTGAATACACGTTCAGACAAAACGCTGGCCGCCGGGCAGGCCAGCACCTCCAAGGCATAAAAGGCTAGCTCTGGCCACGTGGACAATTTAGAGACCCAGTAGTTGAATGGGGCCGAACCATCAGTCAGTACGTGGAGGGGTGTGCACACGTACTGTTCCACCGTGTTAGTGAAATGTTGCCTCCTGCTAACACGTTGCGTATCAGGTGGTGGTGCAGTTAGCTGTGGCGTGTTGACAAAACTTTTCCACATCTCTGCCATGCTAACCCTGCCCTCAGAGGAGCTGGCCGTGACACAGCTGCCTTGGCGACCTCTTGCTCCTCCTCTGCCTTGGCCTTGGGCTTCCACTTGTTCCCCTGTGACATTTGGGAATGCTCTCAGTAGCGCGTCTACCAACGTGTGCTTGTACTCGCGCATCTTCCTATCACGCTCCAGTGCAGGAAGTAAAGTGGGCACATTGTCTTTGTAGCGTGGATCCAGCAGGGTGGCAACCCAGTAGTACGCACAGGTTAAAATGTGGGCAACTCTGCTGTCGTTGCGCAGGCACTGCAGCATGTAGTCGCTCATGTGTGCCAGGCTGCCCAGGGGTAAGGACAAGCTGTCCTCTGTGGGAGGCGAATCGTCATCGTCCTGACTTTCCCCCCAGCCACGCACCAGTGATGGACCCGAGCTGCGTTGGGTGCCACCCCGCTGTGACCATGCTTCATCCTCATCCTCCTCCTCCTCATCCTCGTCCTCCTCGTCCACCAGTAGTGGGCCCTGGCTGGCCAAATTTGTACCTGGCCTCTGCTGTTGCCAAAAACCTCCCTCTGAGTCACTTCGAAGAGACTGGCCTGAAAGTGCTAAAAATGACCCCTCTTCCTCCTCCTCCTCCTCCTCCTGGGCCACCTCCTCTTCCATCATCGCCCTAAGTGTTTTCTAAAGGAGACATAGAAGTGGTATTGTAACGCTGATAACGGCGTCATCGCCACTGGCCATGTTGGTGGAGTACTCGAAACAGCGCAACAGGGCACACAGGTCTCGCATGGAGGCCCAGTCATTGGTGGTGAAGTGGTGCTGTTCCGCAGTGCGACTGACCCGTGCGTGCTGCAGCTGAAACTCCACTATGGCCTGCTGCTGCTCGCACAGTCTGTCCAGCATGTGCAAGGTGTAATTCCACCTGGTGGGCACGTCGCATATGAGGCGGTGAGCGGGAAGGCCGAAGTTACGCTGTAGCGCAGACAGGCGAGCAGCAGCAGGATGTGAACGCCGGAAGCGCGAACAGACGGCCCGCACTTTATGCAGTAGCTCTGACATGTCGGGGTAGTTGTGAATGAACTTCTGCACCACCAAATTCAGCACATGCGCCAAGCAAGGGATGTGCGTCAAATTGGCTAGTCCCAGAGCTGCAACGAGATTTCGCCCATTATCACACACCACCAGGCCGGGCTTGAGGCTCACCGGCAGCAACCACTCGTCGGTCTGTTGTTCTATACCCTGCCACAACTCCTGTGCGGCGTGGGGCCTGTCCCCCAAACATATGAGTTTCAGAATGGCCTGCTGACGTTTACCCCGGGCTGTGCTGAAGTTGGTGGTAAAGGTGTGTGGCTGACTGGATGAGCAGGTGGAAGAAGAGGAGGAGGAAGTCGAGTAGGAGGAGGTGGCAACAGGAGGCAAAGAATGTTGCCCTGCGATCCTTGGCGGCGGAAGGACGTGCGCCAAACAGCTCTCCGCCTGGGGCCCAGCTGCCACTACATTTACCCAGTGTGCAGTTAGGGAGATATAGCGTCCCTGGCCGTGCTTACTGGTCCACGTATCTGTGGTTAGGTGGACCATGCCACAGATGGCGTTGCGCAGTGCACACTTGATTTTATCGGATACTTGGTTGTGCAGGGAAGGCACGGCTCTCTTGGAGAAGTAGTGCCGGCTGGGAACAACATACTGTGGGACAGCAAGCGACATGAGCTGTTTGAAGCTGTCTTTGTCCACCAGCCTAAATGACAGCATTTCATAGGCCAGTAGTTTAGAAATGCTGGCATTCAGGGCCAGGGATCGAGGGTGGCTAGGTGGGAATTTACGCTTTCTCTCAAATGTTTGTGAGATGGAGAGCTGAACGCTGCCGTGTGACATGGTTGAGACGCTTGGTGACGGAGGTGGTGTTGGTGGTACATCCCCTGTTTGCTGGGCGGCAGGTGCCAACCTTCGTCCAGAGGCGGAGGAAGAGGCGGAGGCGGCAGCAGCAGAAGAGGCCGAGGCGGCAGCAGCAGAAGAGGCCGAGGCGGCAGCAGCAGAAGAGGTAGCAGGGGGAGCCTGAGCGACTTCCTTGTTTTTAAGGTGTTTACTCCACTGCAGTTCATGCTTTGCATGCAGGTGCCTGGTCATGCAGGTTGTGCTAAGGTTCAGAACGTTAATGCCTCGCTTCAGGCTCTGATGGCACAGCGTGCAAGCCACTCGGGTTTTGTCGTCAGCACATTGTTTGAAGAAGTGCCATGCCAGGGAACTCCTTGAAGCTGCCTTTGGGGTGCTCGGTCCCAGATGGCGGCGGTCAGTAGCAGGTGGAGTCTCTTGGCGGCGGGTGTTCTGCTTTTGCCCACTGCTCCCTCTTTTGCTACGCTGTTGGCTTGGTCTCACCACTGCCTCTTCCTCCGAACTGTGAAAGTCAGTCGAACGACCTTCATTCCATGTGGGGTCTAGGACCTCATCGTCCCCTGCATCGTCTTCCATCCAGTCTTGATCCCTGACCTCCTGTTCAGTCTGCACACTGCAGAAAGACGCAGCAGTTGGCACCTGTGTTTCGTCATCATCAGAGACATGCTGAGGTGGTATTCCCATGTCCTCATCATCAGGAAACATAATTGGTTGTGCGTCAGTGCATTCTATGTCTTTCACCGCTGGGGAAGGGCTAGGTGGATGCCCTTGGGAAACCGTGCCAGCGGAGACTTCAAACAGCATAAGAGACTGCTGCATAACTTGAGGCTCAGACAGTTTCCCTGGTATGCATGGGGGTGATGTGACAGACTGATGGGGTTGGTTTTCAGGCGCCATCTGTGCGCTTTCTGCAGAAGACTGGGTGGGAGATAATGTGAACGTGCTGGATCCACTGTCGGCCACCCAATTGACTAATGCCTGTACCTGCTCAGGCCTTACCATCCTTAGAACGGCATTGGGCCCCACCATATATCGCTGTAAATTCTGGCGGCTACTGGGACCTGAGGTAGTTGGTACACTAGGACGTGTGGATGTGGCAGAACGGCCACGTCCTCTCCCAGCACCAGAGGGTCCACTAACACCACCACGACCATGTCCACGTCCGTGTCCCTTACTAGATGTTTTCCTCATTGTTATCGTTCACCACAACAACAAAAATATTATTTGGCCCAATGTATTGTATTCAAATTCAGCTGAATATAAATTTGAGGCCTAGTATTTAGGCGCTGGGTGACCGGTATGGATTTACTGACAGAATTAGACTTTGAAATGCACAGTAGCGTGTGTGTGAAGTTATTCTGAATGACCCTATGTGCACCTTGAATATTATATACCCGTTTAGGGATAGATTTCAAATAGCTCTAATACAGCAGAAACCACTAAATTATGAATTGCTAAATTGGGAATTGTATTTCAACCCAGAATAAAAAATGTGCTTTGACGGACACTAAATAACTTGCCCAGCCAGAACAGTACAGCGGTAACGACAGATTTAGCGGGATATAAATTTGAGGCCTAGTATTTAGGCGCTGGGTGACCGGTATGGATTTACTGACAGAATTAGACTTGGAAATGCACAGTAGCGTGTGTGTGAAGTTATTCTGAATGACCCTATGTGCACCTTGAATATTATATACCCTTTTAGGGATAGATTTCAAATAGCTCTGATACTGCAGAAACCACTAAATTATGAAATTGCTAAATTTGGAATTGTATTTTAACCCAGAACAAAAAATGTGCTTTGACGGACACTAAATAACTTGCCCAGCCAGAACAGTACAGCGGTAACGACAGATTTAGCGGGATATAAATTTGAGGCCTAGTATTTAGGCGCTGGGTGACCTGTATGGATTTACTGACAGAATTAGACTTGGAAATGCACAGTAGCGTGTGTGTGAAGTTATTCTGAATGACCCTATGTGCACCTTGAATATTATATACCCTTTTAGGGATAGATTTCAAATAGCTCTGATATAGCAGAAACCACTAAATTAGGAAATTGCTAAATTGGGAATTGTATTTCAACCCAGAACAAAAAATTTGCTTTGACGAACACTAAATAACTTGCCCAGCCAGAACAGTACAGCGGTAACGACAGATTTAGCGGGATATAAATTTGAGGCCTAGTATTTAGGCGCTGGGTGACCGGTATGGATTTACTGACAGAATTAGACTTGGAAATGCACAGTAGCGTGTGTGTGAAGTTATTCTGAATGACCCTATGTGCACCTTGAATATTATATACCCTTTTAGGGATAGATTTCAAATAGCTCTGATACAGCAGAAACCACTAAATTAGGAAATTGCTAAATTGGGAATTGTTTTTAAACCCAGAACAAAAAATGTGCCTTGACGGACACTAAATAACTTGCCCAGCCAGAACAGTACAGCGGTAACGACAGATTTAGCGGGATATAAATTTGAGGCCTAGTATTTAGGCGCTGGGTGACCGGTATGGATTTACTGACAGGATTAGACTTGGAAATGCACAGTAGCGTGTGTGTGAAGTTATTCTGAATGACCCTATGTGCACCTTGAATATTATATACCCTTTTAGGGATAGATTTCAAATAGCTCTAATACAGCAGAAACCACTAAATTAGGAAATTGCTAAATTGGGAATTGTTTTTCAACCCAGAACAAAAAATGTGCTTTGACGGACACTAAATAACTTGCCCAGCCAGAACAGTACAGCGGTAACGACAGATTTAGCGGGATATAAATTTGAGGCCTAGTATTTAGGCGCTGGGTGACCGGTATGGATTTACTGACAGAATTAGACTTGGAAATGCACAGTAGCGTGTGTGTGAAGTTATTCTGAATGACCCTATGTGCACCTTGAATATTATATACCCTTTTAGGGATAGATTTCAAATAGCTCTGATACAGCAGAAACCACTAAATTAGGAAATTGCTAAATTGGGAATTGTATTTCAACCCAGAACAAAAAATGTGCTTTGACGGACACTAAATAACTTGCCCAGCCAGAACAGTACAGCGGTAACAACAGATTTAGCGGGATATAAATTTGAGGCATAGTATTTAGGCGCTGGGTGACCGGTATGGATTTACTGACAGAATTAGACTTCGAAATGCACAGTAGCGTGTGTGTGAAGTTATTCTGAATGACCCTATGCGCACCTTGAATATTATATACCCTTTTAGGGATAGATTTCAAATAGCTCGGATATAGCAGAAACCACTAAATTATGAAATTGCTAAATTGGGAATTGTATTTCAACCCAGAACAAAAAATGTGCTTTGACGGACACTAAATAACTTGCCCAGCCAGAACAGTACAGCGGTAACGACAGATTTAGCGGGATATAAATTTGAGGCCTAGTATTTAGGCGCTGGGTGACCGGTATGGATTTACTGACAGAATTAGACTTGGAAATGCACAGTAGCGTGTGTGTGAAGTTATTCTGAATGACCCTATGTGCACCTTGAATATTATATACCCTTTTAGGGATAGATTTCAAATAGCTCTGATACAGCAGAAACCACTAAATTATGAAATTGCTAAATTTGGAATTGTATTTTAACCCAGAACAAAAAATGTGCTTTGACGGACACTAAATAACTTGCCCAGCCAGAACAGTACAGCAGTAAAGACAGATTTAGCGGGATATAAATTTGAGGCCTAGTATTTAGGCGCTGGGTGACCGGTATGGATTTACTGACAGAATTAGACTTGGAAATGCACAGTAGCGTGTGTGTGAAGTTATTCTGAATGACCCTATGTGCACCTTGAATATTATATACCCTTTTAGGGATAGATTTCAAATAGCTCTGATACAGCAGAAACCACTAAATTAGGAAATTGCTAAATTGGGAATTGTATTTCAACCCAGAACAAAAAATGTGCTTTGACGGACACTAAATAACTTGCCCAGCCAGAACAGTACAGCAGTAACGACAGATTTAGCGGGATATAAATTTGAGGCCTAGTATTTAGGCGCTGGGTGACCGGTATGGATTTACTGACAGAATTAGACTGGGATATGGCCAAAAAATAACCACACTATTGTTGGTTAAATGCACTTGGTGTGACAGCTTGACCAACCACACTACTGAGGGTTAAATGCACTTGGTGACAGGCGCAGCTTGCCCCTGATGTAGTATATGGCCAAAAAATGAACAGACTATTGCTGGTTAAATGCACTTGGTGTGACAGCTTGACCAACCACACTACTGAGGGTTAAATGCACTTGGTGACGGGCGCAGCTTGCCCCTGATGTAGTATATGGCCAAAAAATGAACAGACTATTGCTGGTTAAATGCACTTGGTGTGACAGCTTCACCCTGATGTAGGCTTTAGCCAAAAAACAACCACACCATTGAGGGTTAAATGCACTTGGTGACAGGCGCAGCTTGCCCCTGATGTAGTATATGGCCAAAAAATAAACAGACTATTGCTGGTTAAATGCACTTGGTGTGACAGCTTCACCCTGATGTAGGCTTTAGCCAAAAAACAACCACACCATTGAGGGTTAAATGCACTTAGTGACAGGCGCAGCTTGCCCCTGATGTAGTATATGGCCAAAAAATAAACAGACTATTGCTGGTTAAATGCACTTGGTGTGACAGCTTCACCCTGATGTAGGCTTTAGCCAAAAAACAACCACACTATTGAGGGTTAAATGCACTTGGTGACAGGCGCAGCTTGCCCCTGATGTAGTATATGGCCAAAAAATAAACAGACTATTGCTGGTTAAATGCACTTGGTGTGACAGCTTCACCCTGATGTAGGCTTTAGCCAAAAAACAACCACACCATTGAGGGTTAAATGCACTTTGTGACAGGCGCAGCTTGCCCCTGATGTAGTATATGGCCAAAAAATAAACAGACTATTGCTGGTTAAATGCACTTGGTGTGACAGCTTCACCCTGATGTAGGCTTTAGCCAAAAAACAACCACACCATTGAGGGTTAAATGCACTTGGTGACAGGCGCAGCTTGCTTCTGATGTAGTATATGGCCAAAAA
The DNA here is from genome assembly GCF_014858855.1 of Bufo gargarizans. Taxonomy (NCBI): domain Eukaryota; kingdom Metazoa; phylum Chordata; class Amphibia; order Anura; family Bufonidae; genus Bufo; species Bufo gargarizans. The sequence continues at coordinate 105,253,088 of NC_058083.1, forward strand.
ATAAACAGACTATTGCTGGTTAAATGCACTTGGTGTGACAGCTTCACCCTAAATTAGGCTTTAGCCAAAAAACAACCACACCATTGAGGGTTAAATGCACTTGGTGACAGGCGCAGCTTGCCCCTGATGTAGTATATGGCCAAAAAATAAACAGACTATTGCTGGTTAAATGCACTTGGTGTGACAGCTTCACCCTGATGTAGGCTTTAGCCAAAAAACAACCACACCATTGAGGGTTAAATGCACTTGGTCGCAGCTTGTGCTGGCGCACCACAAGACACAAAATGGCCGCCGATCACCCCAGAAAAAAGTGACTGACAAACGGTCTGGGCAGCCTAAAAACAGTGAGCAATTGAGTATCAGCAGCTCAATGATCCACAGCTGCAGATCGATCAATTAATCAAGTCCTTTGGAGGAGTTAATCTGCCTAATCTCGCCCTACTGTCGCAGCCGCAACCTCTCCCTATGCTGATCAGAGCAGAGTGACGGGCGGCGCTATGTGACTCCAGCTTAAATAGAGGCTGGGTCACATGGTGCTCTGGCCAATCACAGCCATGCCAATAGTAGGCATGGCTGTGACGGCCTTTTGGGGCAAGTAGTATGACGCGTGTTGATTGGCTGCTTTGCAGCCTTTCAAAAAGCGCCAAGAAAGCGTCACAAAAGCGCCAAGAAAGCGACGAACACCGAACCCGAACCCGGACTTTTACGAAAATGTCTGGGTTCGGGTCCGTGTCACGGACACCCCAAAATTCGGTACGAACCCGAACTATACAGTTCGAGTTCGCTCATCCCTAATTATAAAAAAAAAAAAAAAAGAGGATGACAGGCAAATGTATAAGATTAAGCAGAGAGAGGCCAGACAAGTTATAAGAGCTTCTAAAGCACAGGCAGAAGAAAAATTAGCTCAGTCAGTGAAAAAAGGCGATAAGACATTCTTCAGATACATAAATGAAAAAATGAAACTAAAACAAGGAATTACCAAATTAAAAACAAAAGAAGGAAAGTATATGGAAGAAGATAAAGAACTAGCTGACTGCCTCAATGAATACTTCTGTTCAGTTTTTACAAAGGAAAATGAAGGAAAAGGATCTCAGTTAGAAGGAAGAGTAATGAATATTTTGATGCATGTGTCTATACAGAGGAAGAGGTTCTAAGTCAGCTGTCTAAAATTAATACAAATAAGTCACAGGGGCCTGATGGGATACACCCAAAGCTATTAACCCCTTAAGGACGTAGGACGTACCGGCACGCCATGTTTGCCGAGTCCTAACTTAAAAATTTCATTGCGACGCGGCGGGGGTCAATCGTAACAGGATGTCCGCTGAAATCATTCAGCAGGCACCCTGTCACAACGCCGGGGGGGTCATGTTACCCCCCCACATCGGGATCGCCGCAAACCGCAGGTAAATTCAGACCTGCGGTTTGCGGTTTTACCTTACCCGGCGGGCGGCGGTGCCATCAGGTCCCCATGCGGCTGTAGGGGGGACTCGATGGCATGGAAGGCAGCGCGATACCTTCCTTAGGCATCTGCGCTGCCTTCCGGTGACGAGCCTCTGAGATCCAGCCCCCTGGATCTCACAGGCCGGAAGCTGTATGAGTAATACACACTGAGTTTGGTTTGGCTGTTAACCCTTGCTTTGTAACTGAAAAAAAATTATTAAAATGGAAATCTGCCAAAAAAGTGAAATTTTTAAATTGTATCTCTATTTTCCATTAATTCTTGTGGAACACCTAAAGGGTTAACAACGTTTGTAAAATCAGTTTTAAATACCTTGAGGGGTGTAGTTTATAGAATGGGGTGGTTTCTATTATGTAAGCCTCACAAAGTGACTTCAGACCTGAACTGGTCCCTAAAAATTGGGCTTTTGAAAATTTCAGAAAAATTTCAAGCCTTGTAACATCCCCAAAAAATAAAATATCATTCCCAAAATGATCCAAACATGAAGTAGACATATGGGGAATTTAAAGTAATAACAATTTTTGGAGGTATTACTATGTATTATAGAAGTAGAGAAATTGAAACTTGGAAATTTGAAATTTTTTGCAAATTTTTGGTAAATTTGGTATTTTTTTATAAATAAAAATGATTTTTTTTTTACTTCATTTTACCTGTTATATGAAGTACAATATGTGACGAAAAAACAATCTCAGAATAGCCTGGATAAGTCAAAGCATTTTAGTTATCAGCACTTAAAGTGACACTGGTCAGATTTGCAAAAAATGTCCTTAAGGTGAAATAGGGCTGAGTCCTTAAGGGGTTAAAAGAGCTCAGCAGTGAACTAGCAAAACCATTAACAGATTTATTTAACCAATCACTGGTAACAGGAGTCGTCGATTGGAAATTAGCAAATGTTGTGCCCATTCACAAGAAAGGTACAACTCACAATAAACTACAACTTTTAAATCTGTTCCCACAAAACTATATATCAATCTAGTCATCTGATTCTGCTCTATAACATGCTGCCTGCAGATTGCACTGCTTTTCATTGTGACAGATTTACACTATAGAAAATACTTCTGTCTTCCTACCTGTGACCTCTTGTCAAGGATTTGTTTTATACTTTAGTATCATGTAGTTAATTTTACCTTTTGGTCTTTCTTCTGGTTGATCGTGTATTCGTAGAGCAGGGATACTTTGAACTCTTGACATTTGGGGACATTTGCCTCTATTTCCCTTATTCAAAGTCATCAACTCCTCACTTTACTTTACTTTAAAGGGTTAACTTATACTGTTTAACCCCTTCAAGACCGAGCCAGTCTTCACCTTACTATAAGGTTCAAAGGTGTCTAGGACCTAAGCGTAGCATTTGCACACCTCTCTGACTAGCATTATATAAAAAACATAATCCTTTATTGTGTACTCTTAAAATCACATGGAACTCTTTGGGAACTAATTAAAATTCCTCAGGAATAGACAGGAGGGAATTTGTGTCTTTATATATTATGATTGTAACTAAAAATCTTTGCCTGCATCTCTACATGTTTCGCCGTTTAATTCGGCGTCTTCAGGGGATGGCGTGCAGATTTGACATGTGGGGGCGGTCCCTGGGCTTTAAACCCTCGGTTTCTGTGGGCGGGATCATTCCATCCTATCATCAAGTGCCATACATCTGAGGGACAGTTCTACCGACCAATAAGTTACAAGTGCCGGCACCCTCTTGAGACGTCATCTGTCCTGCGCTGATGAAGTGATGTATGAATTCAAGAGAAAAAGAATACCGAGATAAAAGCTGCACATCTATAAAAGTATCAAATTTATTGGTGACAACAGACACAACAAAGATTGGATTAAAAACATTGTATACAATGAATCTGGGCCATGTAAGTAAATCATGTAACATGCCCTACCTGACTCACCACAAATCTATAAGCAAACCCCCACACATACAGATGAACAGAAGAATATAATGCATGTAATCCATCAACAATTAGTGGAAAGCTAAATACTTATCATTAAAGATGACATGGTGGAGGTATGCGTGGTGGTCAGGAAACAAGCCCAACGCGTATCGCCAGACTCTGCTGGCTTCCTCAGGGGTGATGTCTCACTCCTATGACGTGTCTCTCCTGCGTCTTCCGACTCTCGTTGATGACATCACCACATTATTCTATCGCTCCTGCGCTAGGACTTAGAAAATTGAAGGCGCCTCTCCAGGTACTGCGCCTGTGCCAATCTTACCTTTTACCTGACTCTGAATGATTTCCAGTGCACATGCGTCCCCACTTAGAGGATTTTATGTTGTTATTCTCCTGCGCTTATTCCGGGTATGTCGAAAATGCCCATATGTTCTTACTTCGGGACTTATGTTCTTTCTTTCTCTAGTACTGTCGGATACCTATACTTGCCCTCCCAACTAGCAGCACTCAGTAGAGCCCCTATACTAACATACTCACCCGGATAGATCCTTGTTGGCATCGTCATGCTATTCTATTTTATCATTCTTAATACTCCATACAGGATGCTGTACATTGTTCTTTGGTCTTTATATCCTTCATTTCTTGTTATCTGTTACTTTCTCTATTTTATCTATTATTGAGTGTCATCCTATTTTTAGTTATCTTACTTACACTTGGTGTGGAAAGCCCTATTAAATTCTCTTTTTCTTTTTCTTTTCTTTTTCCAGCTTTTGTTGTTCTTGGCCATTTTTTCCTTTATCTCTTTTTCTTATTTTCTTTTGTTTCTTTACAGATGCCTAATCTTGCAAATGGACCCTCTATTGGATATTGCCCACACTCCTTGGTGAGTCATTCAATATAACTACATGCTGTCTTCTTTTCAGGAAGCCCTCCCTACATCTCTTTGGAGTTCCTCTTTTCTATGTATCATGATTCTCCACATTGTTTTTCCTTTTTCTAAGCTTATACACTGCCATTATCTACAAATTTATAACAAGAGAGCAAAGGTAAAACCTTCATTTAAACCATTGGGTACTAGTGAATGGAGATGATATATCCATCTAGTCTCCTCTTGTTGCAGTTTTTTATCCACACTGCCTTGTCTAGGGTTTGCCTGTATTTTTTGTATCCCCCAAATCTTCAGGCCTGTGGTCTGGCCATTATAATACCTCTGCAGATGTCTAGAAAGAGGTGTTTCCTCATTTGTGTTCAAAACACTAAAGTGTATGGAAATCCTTCTTCTTAATTCTTGAATCGTCTTGCCTATGTATAGTTTATTACACTCGCATTGTATTCCGTACACAAGGCCAGTGCTCCTACAGTTCATGTACTCTCTAATCTTGTAGATTTTCCCATCTACTGGGTTGACAAATTCTTTCTTGGGAGTCATGTACTTGCAGAAGTTGCATGCTCCACATGGATACGAGCCTGTTGTTTTAAGCCATGTTTCTTTTTTTATGAAGGATCTTTGGAAATGGCTCTGCGCCATCATTTCCTTCAGATTTGTTCCTCGCCTATATGTGACACTGGGGTTCTTAGGGAGGATCTGTCCCAGATCTTTATCAGCCTTTAGGACATGCCAGTGTTTCTTAAGGATGTTGTATACCTGTTTATTCTGGACATCGAAGGTTCCTATGCATCTGATCACTTTCTCTCCATCTGTTCGTGTTTTTGTTAGAAGAATTATGTTTTTTATATAATACTAATCAGAGAGGTGTGCAAATGCTATGCTTAGGTCCTAGAGACCTTTGAACCTTATAGTATATTAAATATAGCGTCGCAACCTCCTGAGGGACCTATATGTTTGTCGGTTGAATGATTTAATAAGGGCTAAGACGCCCTTATTAATACATACATGCCATTCCATCCAAACTGATAATCTAGGGATCCCTAGAATTTAACCCCTGACAACTCTTGTCATTTATAATCATTGATCCATGATAGGAGGGTTATGGCGGGTTTCCTTTCAAACCATTTAAATAGTCAGGTATTACTGTCAGAAGCCAACATTGTATTCTTAAGTGATAACCTCCCTTTGAATAGCCTGGATATTTCCCAGGCGTTTAAAGAAATAAACAAGACCTATAAAAGATATGTAAGATCCTTATGGGAGATTACGAGTCTAGAGACGTATCTCCAACAGAAAATTGTGTATAGGGGGATGCGCATTCGTATTACCCCGAATGCGCATCAAGAAGATACGGAGTTCATTAAGGGGTGGGAGGAATTAATCACAGAGAATTCTTTACGCATGCAGGCATATATATGCGAATACGAAAAAAAAGTTACTTACCAAATTGGCCTCCTAACTAGAGAAAGAGATAGCTGACATTCAGATTTTCCGAACCCAAACAGAGTTTGGTACATTGGAAACAAGGCTACAAAAAAATATAGAAAATTTACAAACAGAAATCAAGGAAAGGAAACATAAAAAGTACCTGAGGGATAAGAGAGATTTTGACACTGGGTATATTTATAACAACAAAAATATTAGTAAACCTTTCTACTCCAGAAGTAAAGACCAAAGAGATTACATGGATATTTCAGAAACCGAGAATTCGGAATCTGAAGGGTGTGGGAAATACTCAAGAACAGGAGCAAAAAAGAAGAACAAGTACTATAGAGGGGCATATCAACAGAGAAAATATCCGTAGAACCAAGCGGCCTCTAAAGGACAAAATCAAAGTCTGCAATGGCAGGATCACCCACAGACAAATCAAATGCCCAATACTCAGGGAATAAATGCACAATCTACTATACCCTCCATTTCTTCTATACCTGTGCCATCCTTGGTACATGGAACACAAGGAGCCACTCCACAGAATGTGACACAAGGGATTCCTACAATGACCCCCTCTTTTTTAGTGCCAGGTGTCCAATTGAGAGACAGAGACAAATGGGGATTCAACCAGCAACAAAGAATATAGATGAAATCACTAATATGCAGATCATCAATCTAGCTGGAATAGATTTAGAACCACAGCATGTATCCCTCTTAAATAAAGGTCTCTCATTTACTCCGACACCGGGCTTTGACTGTTTTACCTGGGTCAAAGATGTCAACCTATTTGCCAGAAAACTGGCCTTACACAAAGAAGTTAAGGAGAATCAGAGACAGGACCCAGGTAAAAGAGAACGGGAAGCTCTTGCAGTCCTAGAAGAGCTGTCAAGAGAAAGTAGGGGATATAGTCAACCACCTCGAGCACCATTTACGGATCTACATCCAAAATCCAAATACACACCCCCTTTTTCAGGGTACGCCAGTGTAGAAACCTTTGTAAATCTAGTAACAAAAGATCTTGAAACAATAAGGACAAAAAAGAGTGAGGTGGGCAGCAATCTAAGCTCACAAGAGAAGGAAGCTCTAGCTGACCTTATGAAAAGGGAGGACGTAGTGGTGAAACCCTCTGATAAAGGGGGAAACATCGTCCTATTAAAACAAGAATATTACACTGATATGGTGAAGAGACTTTTGAAGGCTGAAAAAACATATAAAAAATTAGAGTCCAACCCTACGGCCAAATGAAAAAAAGAACTAGAAATCCTTCTAAAAAGGGCAAAAGATGAGAACCTGATCTCTAAGGAGGAATACAAAACCTTATTCAATCCCTGTCCTACATTAGCGACCTTCTATGCTCTACCTAAGGTGCACAAAAAGAAAGATCCCATACCTGGTAGGCCCATTGTATCTGGGAATGACAACTTACGTGGAGGCATCAGCACGTACGTGGATGTAGTGATCAGACCTTTTGTTGAAACCTTTCCATCCTATATAAAAGACACATTAGATATGGTGAAGCAACTTAAGGATATCCAAGTAGGCCCAAACACCCTCATAACCAGCCTCGATTTAGAGGCTTTATACACTAGTATAGAACACAAAGCAGGAATAGGAGCGGTAAAGCAATACCTATATACCAAGGGAACACAATTTCACAATGATTTCATAATACAATTGTTACGTTTTCTTCTCACTCACAATTATTTTATTTTTGATGGCACTTTTTATTTGGAGACACATGGGACTGCAATGGGCACGGTTTGTGCACCAAGTTTTGCTAATTAGTTTTTAGGGTGGTGGGAGGATCAACACGTTTTTACAGAGGCTAATACACAATTCACAGACTTAATATTATTTTGGGGTAGGTTTATAGACGATATCCTTATTTTCTGGGATGGGACAAGATCCGAGTTCACCCAATTCACTGAGAGACTAAATAACAACAGTCTGGGTCTCAAATTCCCTACTGAGATCCAACAACATAGTATCAGTTTTTTAGACCTAAAAATTATAATGGATGGAAGTGGAAGGATTTAAACTGACATATATACAAAGCCAACATCTACCAACAGCTTTTTACATTGGCAGAGTTTCCATCCACAACCCCTTAAGAAAGGGATTCCCATAGGCCAGTACCTTAGGGAAAGACGTAATTGTACAGATGTTGAGGCCTTCAGTAGAGAAAGCAATTTACTCTACTCCAGGTTCAGGATGAGGGGCTACCCGAAAAAAATATTACACCGAGCATATAATAGGGCTAAAAACATGGATAGAGATGACCTTCTAACAAAAACACGAACAGATGGAGAAAAAGTGCTCAAATGCATAGGAACCTTCGATGTCCAGAATAAACAGGTATACAACATCCTTAAGAAACACTGGCATATCCTAAAGGCTGATAAAGATCTGGGACAGATCCTCCCTAAGAACCCCAGTGTCACATATAGGCGAGGAACAAATCTGAAGGAAATGATGGTGCGGAGCAATTTCCAAAGATCCTTCAGAAAAAAAGAAACATGGCTTAAAACAACAGGCTCGTATCCATGTGGAGCATGCAACTTCTGCAAGTACATGACTCCCAAGAAAGAATTTGTCAACCCAGTAGATGGGAAAATCTACAAGATTAGAGAGTACATGAACTGTAGGAGCACTGGCCTTGTGTACGGAATACAATGCGAGTGTAATAAACTATACATAGGCAAGACGATTCAAGAATTAAGAAGAAGGATTTCCAAACACTTTAGTGTTTTGAACACAAATGAGGAAACACCTCTGTCTAGACATCTGCAGAGGTATCATAATGGCCAAGCCACAGGCCTGAAGATTTGGAGGATACAAAACATACAGGCAAACCCTAGACAAGGCAGTGTGGATAAAAAACTGCAACAAGAGGAGATTAGATGGATATATTGTCTCAATTCACTAGCACCCAATGGTTTAAATGAAGGTTTTACCTTTGCTCCCTTCTTATAAATTTGTAGATAATGGCAGTGTATAAGCTTAGAAAAAGGAAAAACAATGTGGAGAATCATGATACATAGAAAAGAGGAACTCCAAAGAGATGTAGGGAGGGCTTCCTGAAAAGAATGACTCACCAAGGAGTGTGGGCAATATCCAGTAGAGGGTCCATTTGCAAGATGAGGCATCTGTAAAGAAACAAAAAGAAAATAAGAAAAAGAGATAAAGGAAAAAATGACCAAGAACAACAAAAGCTGGAGAAATAAAAGAAAAAGAGAAAATAATAGGGCATTCCACACCAAGTGTAAGATAACTAAAAATAGGATGACACTCAATAATAGATAAAAAAGAGAAAGTAACTGATAACAAGAAATTAAGGATATAAAGACCAAAGAACAATGTACAGCATCCTGTATGGAGTATTAAGAATGATAAAATAGAATAGCATGACGATGCCAACAAGGATCTATCCGGGTGAGTATGTTAGTATAGGGCAGGCATGTCCAAAGTGCGGCCCTCCAGCTGTTGCAAAACTACAACTCCCACAATGCCCTGCTGTAGGCTGATAGCTGTAAGCTATCCAGGCATGCTGGGAGTTGTAGTTTTGCAACAGCTGGAGGGCCGCACTTTGGACATGCCTGGTATAGGGGCTCTACTGAGTGCTGCTAGCTGGGAGGGCAAGTATAGGTATCCGACAGTACTAGAGAAAGAAAGAACATAAGTCCCGAAGTAAGAACATATGGGCATTTTCGACATACCCGAAATAAGCGCAGGAGAATAACAACATAAAGTCCTCTAAGTCAGGTAAAAGGTAAGATTGGCACAGGCGCAGTACCTGGAGAGGCGCCTTCAATTTTCTAAGTCCTAGCGCAGGAGCGATAGAATAATGTGGTGACGTCATCAACGAGAGTCGGAAGACGCAGGAGAGACACGTCATAGGAGTGAGACATCACTTCATCAGTGCAGGACAGATGATGTCTCTAGAGGGTGCCGGCACTTGTAACTGATTGGTCGGTAGAACTGTCCCTCAGATGTATGGCACTTGATGATAGGATGCAGGGCCGTCTTTGCCGCAGGGCAAAAGGGGCAGCTGCCCCGGGCCCAGTTGCCCCTAGGGGCCCGTTTCCTGAGTTCCGACTCCCAGTCCCACATCCCATTCTGATTCACACACTATGTGCAGCAGCGCCAGCAGCAGTCTTCACAACAACTTACAAGCGCTGGCTGCGCTGCTTAGCAAGCACATCGGCGACCCCCCCCCCCCCCCGCCGTCACGTGGTAAAAGGGTGTGTGTGTGTGTGACTCACCGTCCGCAGCCTGGAGTGGCGCCACGGCGGAGCAGCCAGGCCAGCAGCAGGGAGTCCAGGGACTAAGCCTCCGGTCCGGAGCTCAAGGGATTGGGTGGTGAGTCCCACCACCGGCCACATTTACTAATCTTTGCTCGCCTCAGGGTCAGGGGGGCCCTCATGGTGTGGACTGGACTGGTCATTTGGAAGAATGGTTTAACCATTTATGTGCAAAAGAGAAAATAAGAAGTCAGCTCCAATCAGATATCAATCTGCACAAAGACCAAGAGTCTAGTTGGTCTATGTGCAGATATCTGATTGGAGCCGACTTCTTATTTTCTCTTTTGCACATAAATGGTTAAACTATATTCCTTAGTAAAAATGACCAGTCCACACAACACCATGAGAGCCCCCCTGAGCAAAGATTAGTAAATGTGGCCCCAGCCCACAGTTAAGCAGACAGAGAGAAGCCCTTATGTCTCTCGTCTCTTTAATAATCCACCAGTAATTTAAATAACCCCATTAGTGGGGGATTATTATAGAGACGGTAGACATAAGGGGTTGGGTTCTCTCTGTCTGCTGAACTGTGGCCTGGGGCCACCCGGCCGGCCACATTTACTAATCTTTGCTCAGGGGGGCCCTCATGGTGTGGTGTGGACTGGTCATTTTTACTAAGGAATAGGGATGAGCGAACCTGAACTGTATAGTTCGAGTTCGTACCGAATTTTGGGGTGTCCGTGACACGGACCCGAATCCGAACATTTTCGTAAAAGTCCAAATTCGGTGTTCGGCGCTTTCTTGACGCTTTTTGAAAGTCTGCAAAGCAGCCAATCAACAAGCGTCATACTACTTGCCCCAAGAGGCCGTCACAGCCATGCCTACTATTGGCATGGCTGTGATTGGCCAGTGCAGCATGTGACCCAGCCTCTATTTAAGCTGGAGTCACGTAGCGCCGCACGTCACTCTGCTCTGATCAGTGTAGGGAGAGGTTGCAGCTGCGACGTTAGGGCGAGATTAGGCAGTGATTAACTCCTCCAAAAGACTTCATTCAGAGATCGATCTGCAGCTGTGGATGATTGAACTGCTGCTATTCAATTGCTCACTGTTTTTAGGCTGCCCAGAGCGTTTTTCATTAAATTTTTTCTGGGGTGATCGGCGGCCATTTTGTGTCTTGTGGTGCGCCAGCACAAGCTGCCACCATGTACATTTAACCCTCAATAGTGTGGTTATTTTTTGGCTATATCCTACATCAGGGTGAAGCTGTCACACCAAGTGCATTTAACCATCAATAGTGTGGTTATTTTTTGGCCATATACTACATCAGGGGCAAGCTGTCACCAAGTGCATTTAACCCTCAATAGTGTGGTTGTTTTTTGGCTATATCCTACATCAGGGTGAAGCTGTCACACCAAGTGCATTTAACCATCAATAGTGTGGTTATTTTTTGGCCATATACTACATCAGGGGCAAGCTGAGCCTGTCACCAAGTGCATTTAACCCTCAATAGTGTGGTTGTTTTTTGGCTATATCCTACATCAGGGTGAAGCTGTCACACCAAGTGCATTTAACCATCAATAGTGTGGTTATTTTTTGGCCATATACTACATCAGGGTCAAGCTGAGCCTGTCACCAAGTGCATTTAACCCTCAATAGTGTGGTTGTTTTTTGGCTATATCCTACATCAGGGTGAAGCTGTCACACCAAGTGCATTTAACCATCAATAGTGTGGTTATTTTTTGGCCATATACTACATCAGGGGCAAGCTGAGCCTGTCACCAAGTGCATTTAACCCTCAATAGTGTGGTTGTTTTTTGGCTATATCCTACATCAGGGTGAAGCTGTCACACCAAGTGCATTTAACCATCAATAGTGTGGTTATTTTTTGGCCATATACTACATCAGGGGCAAGCTGAGCCTGTCACCAAGTGCATTTAACCCTCAATAGTGTGGTTGTTTTTTGGCTATATCCTACATCAGGGTGAAGCTGTCACACCAAGTGCATTTAACCATCATTAGTGTGGTTATTTTTTGGCCATATACTACATCAGGGGCAAGCTGAGCCTGTCACCAAGTGCATTTAACCCTCAATAGTGTAGTTGTTTTTAGGCTATATCCTACATCAGGGTGAAGCTGTCACACCAAGTGCATTTAACCATCAATAGTGTGGTTATTTTTTGGCCATATACTACATCAGGGGCAAGCTGAGCCTGTCACCAAGTGCATTTAACCCTCAATAGTGTGGTTGTTTTTTTGGCTATATCCTACATCAGGGTGAAGCTGTCACACCAAGTGCATTTAACCATCAATAGTGTGGTTATTTTTTGGCCATATACTACATCAGGGTCAAGCTGAGTCTGTCACCAAGTGCATTTAACCCTCAATAGTGTGGTTGTTTTTTGGCTATATCCTACATCAGGGTGAAGCTGTCACACCAAGTGCATTTAACCATCAATAGTGTGGTTATTTTTTGGCCATATACTACATCAGGGGCAAGCTGAGCCTGTCACCAAGTGCATTTAACCCTCAATAGTGTGGTTGTTTTTTGGCTATATCCTACATCAGGGTGAAGCTGTCACACCAAGTGCATTTAACCATCAATAGTGTGGTTATTTTTTGGCCATATACTACATCAGGGGCAAGCTGAGCCTGTCACCAAGTGCATTTAACCCTCAATAGTGTGGTTGTTTTTTGGCTATATCCTACATCAGGGTGAAGCTGTCACACCAAGTGCATTTAACCATCATTAGTGTGGTTATTTTTTGGCCATATACTACATCAGGGGCAAGCTGAGCCTGTCACCAAGTGCATTTAACCCTCAATAGTGTAGTTGTTTTTAGGCTATATCCTACATCAGGGTGAAGCTGTCACACCAAGTGCATTTAACCATCAATAGTGTGGTTATTTTTTGGCCATATACTACATCAGGGGCAAGCTGAGCCTGTCACCAAGTGCATTTAACCCTCAATAGTGTGGTTGTTTTTTTGGCTATATCCTACATCAGGGTGAAGCTGTCACACCAAGTGCATTTAACCATCAATAGTGTGGTTATTTTTTGGCCATATACTACATCAGGGTCAAGCTGAGTCTGTCACCAAGTGCATTTAACCCTCAATAGTGTGGTTGTTTTTTGGCTATATCCTACATCAGGGTGAAGTTGTCACACCAAGTGCATTTAACCATCAATAGTGTGGTTATTTTTTGGCCATATCCCAGTCAAATTCTATCTGTAAACGTATACCTGTCACCCAGCGCCTAAATAATAGGCCTCAAATTTATAGTCAGCTAAATCTGTGGTTATTGCTGTAGCTGGGCAAGTTATTTAGTGTCCGTCAAAGCACAGTTTTTGTTCTGGGTTGAAATACAATTCCCAATTTGGCAATTCTCTAAATTATTGGTTTCTGCTGTATCAGGCCTACTTTAAATTTATCCCTAAAAGGGTATATTACATTCAAGGTGCAGATAGGGTCATTCTCAATAACTTCACACACACGCTACTGTGCATATCCCAGTCTAATTCTGTCTGTAAACGTATACCTGTCACCCAGCGCCTAAATAATAGGCCTCAAATTTATATTCATCCAAATCTGTCATTATTGCTGTAGCTGGTCAAGTTATTTAGAGTCCGTCAAAACACAGTTTTTGTTCTGGGTTGAAATACAATTCCCAATTTTGCAATTTCCTAATTTAGTGGTTTCTGCTGTATCAGACCTACTTTAAATCTATCCCTAAAATGGTATATAAGATTCAAGGTGCACATAGGGTCATTCTCAATAACTTCACACACACGCTACTGTGCATATCCCAGTCTAATTCTGTCTGTAAAAGTATACCTGTCACCCAGCACCTAAATAATGGGCCTCAAATTTATAGTCAGCTAAATCTGTGGTTATTGCTATGGCTGGGCAAGTTATTTAGTGTCCGTCAAAGCACAGTTTTTGTTCTGGGTTGAAATACAATTCCCAATTTAGCAATTCTCTAAATTAGTGGTTTCTGCTGTATGAGGCCTACTTTAAATTTATCCCTAAAAGGGTATATTAGATTCAAGGTGCAGATAGGGTCATTCTCAATAACTTCACACACACGCTACTGTGCGTATCCCAGTCTAATTCTGTCTGTAAAAGTAAACCTGTCACCCAGCACCTAAATAATGGGCCTCAAATTTATAGTCAGCTAAATCTGTGGTTATTGCTGTAGCTGGGCAAGTTATTTAGTGTCCGTCAAAGCACAGTTTTTGTTCTGGATTAAAATACAATTCCCAATTTAGCAATTCTCTAAATTAGTGGTTTCTGCTGTATCAGGCCTACTTAAAATTTATCCCTAAAAGGGTATATTAGATTCAAGGTGCAGATAGGGTCATTCTCAATAACTTCACACACACGCTACTGTGCGTATCCCAGTCTAATTCTGTCTGTAAACGTATACCTGTCACCCAGCACCTAAATAATAGGCCTCAAATTTATAGTCAGCTAAATCTGTGGTTATTGCTGTAGCTGGGCAAGTTATTTAGTGTCCGTCAAAGGACAGTTTTTGTTCTGGATTAAAATACAATTCCCAATTTAGCAATTCTCTAAATTAGTGGTTTCTGCTGTATCAGGCCTACTTTTAATTTATCCCTAAAAGGGTATATTAGATTCAAGGTGCAGAAAGGGTCATTCTCAATAACTTCACACACACGCTACTGTGCATATCCCAGCCTAATTCTGTCTGTAAACGTATACCTGTCACCCAGCGCCTAAATAATAGGCCTCAAATTTATAGTCAGCTAAATCTGTGGTTATTGCTGTAGCTGGGCAAGTTATTTAGTGTCCGTCAAAGCACAGTTTTTGTTCTGGGTTGAAATACAATTCCCAATTTAGCAATTCTCTAAATTAGTGGTTTCTGCTGTATCAGACCTACTTTAAATCTATCCCACTTCACACACACGCTACTGTGCATATCCCAGTCTAATTCTGTCTGTAAACGTATACCTGTCACCCAGCGCCTAAATAATAGGCCTCAAATTTATAGTCAGCTAAATCTGTGGTTACTGCTGTGCCTGTATTAGTGAAATACGGTACCTAAACAGATAGCCAGATAGTGTTAGGTGTCTGTAAAAAAAGGCCTGAATTTGAATTCAATACATTGGGCCAAATAATATTTTTGTTGTTGTGGTGAACGATAACAATGAGGAAAACATCTAGTAAGGGACGCGGACATGCTCGTGGTGGTGTTAGTGGACCCTCTGGTGCTGGGCGAGGACGTGGCCGTTCTGCCACAGCCACACGTCCTAGTGTACCAACTACCTCAGGTCCCAGTAGCCGCCATAATTTACAGCGATATTTGGTGGGGCCCAATGCCGTTCTAAGGATGGTAAGGCCTGAGCAGGTACAGGCATTAGTCAATTGGGTGGCCGACAGTGGATCCAGCACGTTCACATTATCTCCCACCCAGTCTTCTGCAGAAAGCGCACAGATGGCGACTGAAAACCAAGCCCATCAGTCTGTCACATCACCCCCATGCATACCAGGGAAACTGTCTGAGCCTCAAGTTATACAGCAGTCTCTTATGCTGTTTGAAGACTCCACTGGCAGGGATTCCCAAGGGCATCCACCTAGCCCTTCCCAGCGGTGGAAGACATAGAATGCACTGACGCACAACTACTTATGTTTCCTGATGATGAGGACATGGGAATACCACCTCAGCATGTCTCTGATGATGACGAAACACAGGTGCCAACTGCTGCGTCTTTCTGCAGTGTGCAGACTGAACAGGAGGTCAGGGATCAAGACTGGGTGGAAGACGATGCAGGGGACGATGAGGTACTAGACCCCACATAGAATGAAGGTCGTGCCACTGACTTTCACAGTTCGGAGGAAGAGGCAGTGGTGAGACCGAGCCAACAGCGTAGCAAAAGAGGGAGCAGTGGACAAAAGCAGAACACCCGCCGCCAAGAGACTCCGTCTGCTACTGACCGCCGCCATCTGGGACCGAGCACCCCAAAGGCAGCTTCAAGGAGTTCCCTGGCATGGCACTTCTTCAAACAATGTGCTGACGACAAGACCCGAGTGGCTTGCACGCTGTGCCATCAGAGCCTGAAGCGAGGCATTAACGTTCTGAACCTTAGCACAACCTGCATGACCAGGCACCTGCAAGCAAAGCATGAACTGCAGTGGAGTAAACACCTTAAAAACAAGGAAGTCACTCAGGCTCCCCTGCTACCTCTTCTGCTGCTGCCGCCTCGGCCTCTTCTGCTGCTGCCGCCTCGGCCTCTTCAGGAACGTTGGCACCTGCCGCCCAGCAAACAGGGGATGTACCACCAACACCACCACCTCCGTCACCAAGCATCTCAACCATGTCACACGGCAGCGTTCAGCTCTCCATCTCACAAACATTTGAGAGAAAGCGTAAATTCCCACCTAGCCACCCTCGATCCCTTGCCCTGAATGCCAGCATTTCTAAACTACTGGCCTATGAAATGCTGTCATTTAGGCTGGTGGACACAGACAGCTTCAAACAGCTCATGTCGCTTGCTGTCCCACAGTATGATGTTCCCAGCCGGCACTACTTCTCCAAGAGAGCCGTGCCTTCCCTGCACAACCAAGTATCCGATAAAATCAAGTGTGCACTGCGCAACGCCATCTGCGGCAAGGTCCACCTAACCACAGATACGTGGACCAGTAAGCACGGCCAGGGACGCTATATCTCCCTAACTGCACACTGGGTAAATGTAGTGGCAGCTGGGCCCCAGGCGGAGAGCTGTTTGGCGCACGTCCTTCCGCCGCCAAGGATCGCAGGGCAACATTCTTTGCCTCCTGTTGCCACCTCCTCCTACTCAGCTTCCTCCTCCTCTTCTTCCACCTGCTCATCCAGTCAGCCACACACTTTCACCACCAACTTCCGCACAGCCCAGGGTAAACGTCAGCAGGCCATTCTGAAACTCATATGTTTGGGGGACAGGCCCCACACCGCACAGGAGTTGTGGCGGGGTATAGAACAACAGACCGACGAGTGGTTGCTGCCGCTGAGCCTCAAGCCCGGCCTGGTGGTGTGCGATAATGGGCGAAATCTCGTTGCAGCTCTGGGACTAGCCGGTTTAAAGCACATTCCTTGCTTGGCGCATGTGCTGAATTTGGTGGTGCAGAAGTTCATTCACAACTACCCCGACATGTCAGAGCTGCTGCATAAAGTGCGGGCCGTCTGTTCGTGCTTCCGGCGTTCACATCCTGCCGCTGCTCGCCTGTCTGCGCTACAGCGTAACTTCGGCCTTCCCGCTCACCGCCTCATATGCGACGTGCCCACCAGGTGGAACTCCACCTTGCACATGCTGGACAGACTGTGCGAGCAGCAGCAGGCCATAGTGGAGTTTCAGCTGCAGCACGCACGGGTCAGTCGCACTGCGGAACAGCACCACTTCACCACCAATGACTGGGCCTCCATGCGAGACCTGTGTGCCCTGTTGCGCTGTTTCGAGTACTCCACCAACATGGCCAGTGGCGATGACGCCGTTATCAGCGTTACAATACCACTTCTATGTCTCCTTGAGAAAACACTAAGGCGATGATGGAAGAGGAGGTGGCCCAGGAGGAGGAGGAGGAGAAAGAGGGGTCATTTTTAGCACTTTCAGGCTAGTCTCTTCGAAGTGACTCAGAGGGAGGTTTTTGGCAACAGCAGAGTCCAGGTACAAATGTGGCCAGCCAGGGCCCACTACTGGAGGAGGACGAGGATGAGGAGGAGGTGGAGGAGGATGAGGATAAAGCATGGTCACAGAGGGGTGGCACCCAACGCAGCTCGGGCCCATCACTGGTGCGTGGCTGGGGGGAAACGCAGGACGATGACGATACGCCTTCCACAGAGGACAGCTTGTCCTTACCCCTGGGCAGCCTGGCACACATGAGCGACTACATGCTGCAGTGCCTGCGCAACGACAGCAGAGTTGCCCACATTTTATCGTGTGCGGACTACTGGGTTGCCACCCTGCTGGATCGACGGTACTAAGACAATGTGCCCACCTTACTTCCTGCACTGGAGCGTGATAGGAAGATGCGTGAGTACAAGCGCACGTTGGTAGACGAGCTACTGAGAGCATTCCCAAATGTCACAGGGGAACAAATGGAAGCCCAAGGCAGAGGAGGAGCAAGAGGTCGCCAAGGCAGCTGTGTCACAGTCAGCTCCTCTGAGGGCAGGGTTAGCATGGCAGAGATGTGGAAAAGTTTTGTCAACACGCCACAGCTAACTGCACCACCACCTGATACACAACGTGTTAGCAGGAGGCAACATTTCACTAACATGGTGGAACAGTACGTGTGCACACCCCTCCACGTACTGACTGATGGTTCGGCCCCATTGAACTTCCGGGTCTCTAAATTGTCCACGTGGCCAGAGCTAGCCTTTTATGCCTTGGAGGTGTTGGCCTGCCCGGCGGCCAGCGTTTTGTCTGAACGCGTATTCAGCACGGCAGGGGGCGTCATTACAGACAAACGCAGCCGCCTGTCCACAGCCAATGTGGACAAGCTGACGTTCGTAAAAATGAACCAGGCATGGATCCCAGAGGACCTGTCCATCCCTTGTGCAGATTAGACATTAACTACCTCCCCTTAACCATATATTATTGTACTCCAGGGCACTTCCTCATTCAATGCTATTTTTATTTTCATTTTACCATTATATTGCGAGGCAACCAAAAGTTGAATGAACCTCTCCTCTGTCTGGGTGCCGGGGCCTAAATATATGCCAATGGACTGTTCCAATGTTGGGTGACGTGAAGCCTGATTCTCTGCTATTACATGCAGACTGATTCTCTGCTGACATGAAGCCAGATTCTCTGTTACGGGACCTCTCTCCTCTGCCTGGGTGCCGGGGCCTAAATATATGACAATGGACTGTTACAGTGGTGGCTGACGTGAAGCCTGATTCTCTGCTATGACATGCAGACTGATTCTCTGCTGACATGAAGCCAGATTCTCTGTTACGGGACCTCTCTCCTCTGCCTGGGTGCCTGGGCCTAAATATATGACAATGGACTGTTACAGTGGTGGCTGACGTGAAGCCTGATTCTCTGCTATGACATGCAGACTGATTCTCTGCTGACATGAAGCCAGATTCTCTGTTACGGGACCTCTCTCCTCTGCCTGGGTGCCTGGGCCTAAATATATGACAATGGACTGTTACAGTGGTGGCTGACGTGAAGCCTGATTCTCTGCTGTGACATGCAGACTGATTCTCTGCTGACATGAAGCCAGATTCTCTGTTATGGGACCTCTCTCCTCTGCCTGGGTGCCTGGGCCTAAATATATGACAATGGACTGTTACAGTGGTGGCTGACGTGAAGCCTGATTCTCTGTTATGACATGCAGACTGATTCTCTGCTGACATGAAGCCAGATTCTCTGTTACGGGACCTCTCTCCTCTGCCTGGGTGCCTGGGACTAAATATCTGACAATGGACTGTTACAGTGGTGGGCGACGTGAAGCCAGATTCTCTGCTATGGGACCTCTCTCCAATTGATATTGGTTAATTTTTATTTATTTTAATTTTATTTTTATTCATTTCCCTATCCACATTTGTTTGCAGGGGATTTACCTACATGTTGCTGCCTTTTGCAGCACTCTAGCTCTTTCCTGGGCTGTTTTACAGCCTTTTTAGTGCCGAAAAGTTCGGGTCCCCATTGACTTCAATGGGGTTCGGGTTCGGGACGAAGTTCGGGTCGGGTTCGGGTACCGAACCCGAACATTTCCGGGAAGTTCGGCCGAACTTCTCGAACCCGAACATGCAGGTGTTCGCTCAACTCTACTCAGGAAGAAAGTTTAACCGTTTATATGCAAAAGAGAAAAAAAAAAGTCACTATGTCAGCTCCAATCAGATATCTGCACATAGACCAACGCCACTGCCTCCATCTGTAAGTCGCTGGAGTGCACAGCAGGCTCGCTTTTCTGAAGGAAGTGGAACTCTGAACTGTCTGAACTCTGAATTATTATTATTTGTGTGTGTTGTGGTGGAGGGCGTGATTGCATGCTAGGGTGTGTGACGGTGGGATCCAGGGGGCCCAAGTAAATTCTTGCCCAGGGTCCAATCAATATTAAAGACGGCCCTGATAGGATGGAATGATCCCGCCAACAGAAACTGAGGGTTTAAAGACCAGGGACCGCCCCCACATGTCAAACCTGCACGCCATCCCCTGAAGACGCTGAATTAAACGGCAAAACATGTAGGGATGCAGGCAAAGATTTTTAGTTAAGGCTAGAGAGGCAGGGATCCCAGAGTGGAATAACTTATCTTTCTAGATAGTTACAGATCGAATAAATGAGTAAGGGTGAGAGACCTGAGAAACAATCAGGCACCCCACCGAGATATGGAGTATCTGAATAAAGCATACAATCATAATATATAAAGACACATATTCCCTCCTGTCTATTCCTGAGGAATTTTAATTAGTTCCCAAAGAGTTCCATGTGATTTTAAGAGTACACAATAAAGGATTATGTTTTTTATATAATACTAATCAGAGAGGTGTGCAAATGCTACGCTTAGGTCCTAGAGACCTTTGAACCTTATAGTATATTAAATATAGCGTCGCAACCTCCTGAGGGACCTATATGTTTGTCGGTTGAAAGTCTTCACCTTAAGGACCTAGCCATACTTTGCAAATCTTTCACTTTATGAAAATGTACAAAAATAAGTTGTGCACTCCTTCTTCTAGTACTGCATACAAGGTATTTTAATTAGTCCAAATATAAAATCAATAAAAATTAATTCAAGACAAAAAACTTAAAAAAACTAAAAATACATAGAAATGCATAAATATTGCTAGTTCATTCCAGATCCATAAGTATAGCTATGTAGAAAATGTCAATCAGTTCCAATGCATGATTGTAGAGGAAAAATATATGGCTGAATAAACCAGAGTAGACATATATGTCACTAATACACAATTTCCATAGACATACAGTCAGGTCCATAAATATTGGGACATCTACTCAATTGTAACATTTATGGCTCTATACACCACCACAATAGATTTGAAATGAAACAAACAAGATATGCTTTAACTGCAGACTGTAAGCTTTAATTCGAGGGTATTTACATCCAAATCAGGTGAACGGTGTAGGAATTACAACAGTTTGCATATGTGCCTCCCACTTGTTAAGGAACCAAAAGTAATGGGACAGAATAATAATCATAAATCAAACTTTCACTATTTAATACTTGGTTGCAAATCCTTTGCAGTCAATTACAGCCTGAAGTCTGGAACGCATAGACATCACCAGACGCTGGGTTTCCTCTCTGGCTCTGCCAGGCCTCTACTGCAACTGTCTTTAGTTCCTGTTTGTTCTTGGGGCATTTTCCCTTCAGTTTTGTCTTCAGCAAGTGAAATGCATGCTCAATTGGATTCAGGTCAGGTGATTGACTTGGCCATTGCACAACATTCCACTTCTTTCCCTTAAAAAACTCTTTGGTTGTTTTTGCAGTATGCTTTGGGTTATTGTCCATCTGCACTGTGAAGCACCGTCCAATGAGTTCTGAAGCATTTGGCTGAATATGAGCAGATAATATTGCCCGAAACACTTCAGAATTCATCCTGCTGCTTTTGTCAGCAGTCACATCATCAATAAATACAAGAGAACCAGTTCCATTGGCAGCCATACATGTCCACACCATGACACTACCACCACCATGCTTCACTGATGAGGTGGTATGCTTAGGATCATGAGAAGTTCCTTTCCTTCTTCATACTCTTCTCTTCCCATCACTCTGGTACAAGTTGATCTTGGTCTCATCTGTGTATAGGATGTTGTTCCAGAACTGTGTTCCAAAACTCTAATCTGGCCTTCCTTTTTGAGGCTCACCAATGGTTTACATCTTGAGGTGAACCCTCTGTATTCACTCTGGTGAAGTCTTCTCTTGATTGTTGACTTTGAAACACATACACCTACCTCCTGGAGAGTGTTCTTGATCTGGCCAACCTTTGTGAAGGGTGTTTTCTTCACCAGGGAAAAAATTCTTCGTTCATGCACCACAGTTATTTTCCGTGGTCTTCCGGGTCATTTGGTGTTGCTGAGCACACCGGTGCGTTCCTTCTTTTTAAGAATGTTCCAAACAGTTGTTTTGGCCACGCCTAAAGTTTTTGCTATCTCTCTGATGGGTTTGTTTTGTTTTTTCAGCCTAATGATGGCTTGCTTCACTGATAGTGCCAGCTCTTTGGATCTCATCTTGAGAGTTGACAGCAACAGATTCCAAATGCAAATAGCACACTTGAAATGAACTCTGGACCTTTTATCTGCTCACTGTAATTGGCATAATGAGGAAATAACACACACCTGGCAATGGAACAGATGAGAAGCCAATTATCCCATTACTTTTGGTTCCTTAACAAGTGGGAGGCACATATGCAACTGTTGTAATTCCTACACCATTCACCTGATTTGGATGTAAATACCCTCAAATTAAAGTTAAAGCACATCTTGTTTGTTTCATTTCAAATCCATTGTGGTGGTGTATAGAGCCAAAAATGTTACAATTGTGTCGATGTCCCAATATTTATGGACCTGACTGTATATTGTCCCACAATGTTGATACATAATAATAATAATAATAATAGATATTAATCGGATAAACAAATAATCATAGAGGATTTGACACTTGTAACCAAATGCTACAGATAAAAATGTCAATTTATAGGTTAATCAATGGCTCTTTCAATAATAGCTCCACATTCATCCATGAAGGCAAGAGTTGTGGTGAAACCAAAACACTAGATTGTTTAAATAATCCAGCACATAAATCTTGTGAGAATTAGCACTAAAGTAGTCAACAATCCCACATATATTACCCACTTTGGAGACGGGAATCAAACCTTCACTGTAAACATATTAAGTATGGATGTCTCGTTCTACTCACTGTAAATAGCAGGCAGCCGCAAAATGGAAATCAAGCTGGGCGCAAGTGTCTAGATAAACTGAACGAATGTATCACTCTAGCTGGAACTTATAGCATCAGGTTTATCACAAGTCACAAGTTTATCACAAGTCAATGTTTGTTGTGAACAGATTAGATGTAGTAATCACAGCGTAACAGGCAAAGGCAAAAATAGCAGACTGAGCATAAGTGTCTATCCCAACTTATGGTTTCAGAAACAGCTTCATCATTATCAACATATTTAAAGTGAATATCCTACTGCTGAAATTGTCTCTAGATTTACATGTGTTACTTTATGCCTATGTATAAAATGTAACGTTTATTTCTGTATCACTAAAAATTCCCTACCTATGACTGACATTTTAAAATTATCAGCTGTGTCTGCAGTTACCGCTTGTTATTGCCTTGTTTTGGTGCGATAGGACTACCTAGGCGGCTCTCATCCCTATCTGCCTGCTAGCCTCTTCTATCTTCCCACGGTATCTGCCGTGCAGTTTGAGCTCACACAGTTTTTTTCACAGTGAGCTTCACCTTTGAGTCTGTCTTATCGCTCCCTATTTACTCATGCTGCATATCTATTGCTCTTCAGTCACTCGCTGGTTAAAACACATGTATCATTCACACTCTGCCCCCGACATGTTTCGCCAAACACTTGGCGTCCTCAGGGGTTTTGGGCAGTTCGCTCGTAAAGGGGGCGGGACTAGGCTTTTAAAACCTTCCTACCAGCGACGTCACAGTATCTGGGGCTACTGTGTGTCTCTTTTGTTACTAAGTTTATTTCTCGACCTATCAATGTTAACTTCTTAGAGTTGCTGCCTTATAGTCACTCCCACGTACGCTGTTGTCCAATCCGTGTGCACCTTTGCATTGCGCATGCGTCAGGACTTGACAACCCAAAAAAACTTTTCACCAAGCATATAACAGGGCCAAAAAGAGCAATAGGACCACCTTACTCTTGAATAATAAACAACTATTAAATAAAAATGAAAAAATAGTACGGTGCATAGGGAATTTTGATGGGCAACATGAGAAGATCCGAAACATACTCAGACGACATTGGCACATACTACTCGCGGATGAGTAGCTAAAAGAAATTATCCCCCCAAATCCAGCTATCACAATTTCCATAGACATACAGTCGGGTCCATAAATATTGGGACATCGACACAATTCTAACATTTTTGGCTCTATACACCACCACAATAGATTTAAAATGAAACAAACAAGATGTGCTTTAACTGCAGACTGTCAGCTTTAATTCGAGGGTATTTACATTTACATCCAAATCAGGTGAACGGTGTAGGAATTACAACAGTTTGCATATGTGCCTCCCACTTGTTAACCCCTTAAGGACGCAGGGCGTACCGGTAAGCCCTATTTCCCAAGTCCTTAAGGACTCAGGGCGTACCGGTACGACCTAACTTTAAATCGGGATTCCGGCGCCGCAGTGGTTAATCGGAACGGGATGCCGGCTGAAATCATTCAGCCGGCATCCCGTAACAACGCGGGGGGGGGGGGTCATTTGACCCCCCGTATCGGGGATCGCAGAAGACCGCAGGTCAATTCAGACTGCGTTTCCGGTCCATTCGGGTGTCCTGTGACCCGATGAACCGAAAAAGACTGCGATCGATGGCATGATTACACACCACCAATCGCATTACGAAGATTTGGAGAGGTGGTGCTAGCCCTGGTGCTGAACACCGCTGTCCAGGGTGCTGATTGGTGCAGGGGAGAGAGGCGCGAGATTCAAACTTCCTGCGCTCCTCTCTCCCCTCCTCTTCCTGTCCAGCACCCTCACCATGCAGCATTGTTCAGCACCAGCTCCTGCATCCCCCTAATCGTAATCCATCACCCTCCTGCAGCCATCGCCACCCAGGTAGGTTAGGGTCAGTGAGGGAGAGGCACCATTAGGAAGGGAAAGAAGTTAGTTAGGAAAAAAAAAAAAAAAAGAACTTTTACCCTAAACTTTCTTTGATCCATCTATTTTTCAGTAACCCACTGGTGAATCTGATGGTGGAGCAGACGAATCTGTACGCCCAACAGTTCGTCGCTCAAAACCCAGGCTCATTTTTGGCTAGACCCGGTGGCTGGACGCCGGTCAGTGCAGCCGAGATGAGGACATTTTGGGGCCTCATGCTGCATATGGGTCTAGTCCAAAAACCCAGTGTCAGGCAATACTGGAGTGGGGACGTCCTATACCAGACCCCACTGTACAGTATGGTCATGACACGTCCCCGGTTTGAGGCCATCCGGAAATGTCTGCATTATTCCGATAATGCAGCATGTCCCCCCTGAGGTGATCCTGCCTATGACTGTCTGTATAAGATACGGCCGGTCATCGATCACTTTGGGGCCAAATTCATGGAGGCCTACGTACCTGGAAGGGAGGTCGCGGTTGATGAGTCTCTCGTTGCGTTCAAGGGGAGACTCAGTTTCCGCCAATATATTCCCACAAAGCGGGCGAGGTATGGCGTGAAGCTATACAAAATTTGTGAGAGTACCTCAGGGTAGACTTACAAATTTCGTGTGTACGAGGGGCGAGATTCCCATATTCAACCCCCAGAATGTCTCCCCACTCTGGGTGTTAGCAGGAAACTCGTGTGGGACCTTATGTACCCACTGCTGGATAACGGTTACCACTTGTACATGGATAACTTTTATACCAGCATTCCCTTGTTCAGGTCCCTTGCCGCCAGAACCACGTTCGCTTGTGGGACCTTGTGGAAATACTCCCTGCCTACCCCCTCCAGGTACCTATCCCCAGGGGTGAGACCCGTGCCCTTACCAGTGGAAACCTGTTGCTGGTCAGGTATAAGGACAAGAGGGATGTCCTTATGCTGTCCACAATCCACGGTAACAGCACCACCCCCGTCTCTGTGCGAGGTACCGCGGCAACGGTCCTCAAGCCCGATTGTATCGTCGACTACAATCTGTATATGGGAGGAGTTGATCTCTCTGATCAAGTCCTCAAGCCATATAACGCCATGCGCAAAACCCGGGCATGGTACAAAAAAGTTGCGGTCTACTTGGTGCAGGTTGCCATGTACAACTCTTTTGTACTATCCCGAAGCGCTGGCAGCACAGGGACATTCCTCCAATTCTATGAGGCAGTCCTCAAGGCCCTGATCTTTTCGGACCGGGAAAGAGCAGGCCGGAGTACCTCGGGAACTGGAGGCGCCCGGATCGTCCCTGGCCAACACTTTCCAGGTGTGGTCCCCCATACTGGAAAGAAGGGACGAACCCAAAAAAAGTGCAGAGTGTGTCGCAGGAGGGGGATACGGAAGGACACCACCACTCAGTGCGACACGTGCCCCGATCATCCGGGCCTCTGCGTTATCGATTGCTTCAGGGAGTATCACACTTCCATGGAGTACTACATTTTTATAATCCCCAACAGTCCACTAGAGAACATAAAAAACTATGGCTCTCAGACTTTGGAGACACGGAAACAATTTTTTTTCCCCAAAAAAATATTAGTTTTAGTGCAGGCATCCTCAAACTGCGGCCCTCCAGATGTTGTAAAACTATAACTCCCAGCATGCCCAGACAACCTACAGCTATCAGCAGGGCATGGTGGGAATTGTAGTTTTACAACATCTGGAGGGCCGCAGTTTTAGGATGCCTGCTTAGTGTCTCCAAAGTCTGAGAGCCATACATATTGGGCATCGTCGCGTGTGTAAAAGTCGTCGCTATAAAAATAACTTTTGACCAAACGCCTCGGATGAACGGTGTTAAAAATATAAAATAAAAACGGTGGCAAGACACCAATTTTTGGGCAAAATTTCCATTTGAATCCTTTTTTCCGGTAATAAAGCAAGGGTTAACAGCCAAACAAAACTAAATAGTAATATAGAGCAACCAAAAATCATATTTACCCCTAAAATAGTCCCAAAACAACAACCACCTTATCCCGTAGCTTTCTAGATGGGGTCACTTTTATGGAGTTTCTGCTCTAGGGGTGCATCAGGGGGCTTGAAAGGGTACATGGTGTAAATAAACCAGTCCAGCAAAATCTGCCTTCCAAAAACCACATTTTGAGTTTTGTTTGGCTGTTAACCCATTTTTTCCAGTAATAAAGTAAGGGTTAAAATGGAAAATTTTCCAAAAAATAGAAATTTCGAAATTGTTTCTCCATCTGCATTAACTCTTGTGGAACACCTAAAGGGTTAACAAAGTTTGTAAACCCAGTTTTGAATACCTTGAGGGGTGTACTTTCTTAGATGGAGTCACTTTTTTGAAATTTCTATTCTAGGGGTGCAACAGGGGGCTTCAAATGGGACATGGTATAAACAAAACCAGTCCTGCAAAATCTGCCTTCCAAAACCCATATGGTATTCCCCTCCTTCTATGTGCTCTCGTTTGGCCAAACAGTAGTTTGCAAAAACACCCCATATGTGGTCGTAAACTACAGAATCAGGGCAACCCATATTGAGTTTTGTTTGGAAGTTAACCCTTGTTTTACTCCTGGAAAAAATTGATTATATTGGAATATTTTCCAAAAAATAGAAATTTCGAAATTGTTTCTCCATCTGCCATTAACTCTTGTGGAACACCTAAAGGGTTAACAAAGTTTGTAAACCCAGTTTTGAATACCTTGAGGGGTGTACTTTCTTAGATGGAGTCACTTTTTTGAAATTTCTATTCTAGGGGTGCAACAGGGGGCTTCAAATGGGACATGGTATAAACAAAACCAGTCCTGCAAAATCTGCCTTCCAAAACCCATATGGTGTTCCCCTCCTTCTATGTGCTTCCATTTGGCCAAACAGTAGATTACGACCACATATGGGGTGTTTTTGCAAACTACAGAATCAGGGCAACCCAAATTGAGTTTTGTTTGGCAGTTAACCCTTGTTTTATTCCTGGAAAAAATTGATTATATTGGAAAAGTTTCCAAAAAATAGAAATTTTGAAATTGTTTCTCAATCTGCCATTAACACTTGTGGAAGACCTAAAGGGTTAATAAAGTTTAAAAAAAACTGTTTTGAATACCTTGAGGGGTGTATTTTCTAGAATGGGGTCATTTTTGGGAGGTTTCTATTATCTAAGCCTCACAATATTACTTCAAACCTGAACTGGTCCATAAAAAGTGGGATTTTGAAGATTTCTGAAAAATTTCTAAATTTGCTTCTAAACTTCTAAGCCTTGTAACATCCCCAAAAAATAAAATATCATTCCCAAAATGCTACAAACATGAAGTAGACATATGGGGAATGTAAAGTCATCACAATTTTTGGGGGTATTACTATGTATTACAGAAGTAAAGAAACTGAAACTTAGAAATTTGCTAATTTTTCAAAATTTGGTATTTTTTTATGCAAAAAAATTAACTTTTTTGACCCAATTTTAGCAGAGTCATGAAGTACAATATGTGATGAAAAAACTATTTCAGAACGGCCTGGGTAAGTCAAAGCGTTTTAAAGTTATGAGCACTTAAAGTGACACTGGTCAGATTTGCAAAAAATCCTTAAGTCCTTAAGGTGAAATAGGGCTGAGTCCTTAAGGGGTTAAGGAACCAAAAGTAATGGGACAGAATAATAATCATAAATCAAACTTTCACTATTTAATACTTGGTTGCAAATCCTTTGCAGTCAATTACAGCCTGAAGTCTGGAACGCATAGACATCACCAGACGCTGGGTTTCATCTCTGGCTCTGCCATACGTCCCCTTTTTGAACGGATACGCGAGCATGTTGGGTCCATCAGATCAGGAAGAGGCAGCCCCCGCCTTATTGATCATATTCGGGCCGCCCATAATGCTCAACCACGTTGCCTCTCCTTTGCGGGGGTGGAACATGTCCGTCCTATCCCTCGTGGAGGGGACCGGCATCGTCTACTCCTGCAGAGGGAGGCAAGGTGGATCATTCAGACAGGCGCAATGGGCCCAGCAGGCATGAATGACAGAAATGACATGTCTGTCTTCCTGTAAACAACAACCCGCATCATAAGTTGATATATATGTTCTTATGTCCTTGTTCCTCTATGCTCAGTTACGAGTTGGCCTTCATCTCTATATTTCTTTTTATTCCTATCCCATGTTTGTGATGCAATGTTCGATCCCTCTATTTATGTAATGTATGGATTTCCATACTTATAATGTGCGCCCCCTCTCTCCTAGCGTAGGGATACATAATACATGTTGTCTTAATACGTGTCCTCTTCAAGTATCCGGACTTCTGCGTGCACCCCCCGTTATGTGGAGATGCATGCAGATCAACACATCGAATCATGTATTTGTGCTACTACCTTGTTGGTACTTACTATGTCACTGCTGTGCGCTTGTTTTTAGACGTCATTACTTCCAGGGGCGAACAGCTGTGGATGACGGCGCCGGCCGTGCCCTGTCTGCCTCTATATAAAACGCACTAGCGTCATGACGTATTCAGCGGCCTGAGGAAGCGCGACCCCACGCGCGAAACGGCCGTCGCCGCCCGCAACAGTGTATCCGCCTCTGGACCCACATGTATCTTCTTCTAAGGAAGCCACAATAAAGATTTTTTATCCTGGTGAGTGCCGCAACGCTATTTATTTTCTTCTTACCTTAATGATTGATTCCCACTCAACGTTTACTTTTTGTTGCTGAGCACCACCTATAGGATTCTCAATACCGCATGCTACCAGCCCATATCGGCGATATCAGTGGAGGCAGTGCCGCCTTACTTTCTTCTTTTCTTCTCGCATTCATCTCTGGCTCTGCCAGGCCTCTACTGCCACTGTCTTTAGTTCCTGCTTGTTCTTGGGGCATTTTCCCTTCAGTTTTGTCTTCAGCAAGTGAAATGCATGCTCAATCGGATTCAGGTCAGGTGATTGACTTGGCCATTGCACAACATTCCACTTCTTTCCCTTAAAAAACTCTTTGGTTGCTTTTGCAGTATGCTTTAGGTTATTGTCCATCTGCACTGTGAAGCGCCGTCCAATGAGTTCTGAAGCATTTGGCTGAATATGAGCAGATAATATTGCCCGAAACACTTCAGAATTCATCCTGCTGCTTTTGTCAGCAGTCACATCATCAATAAATACAAGAGAACCAGTTCCATTGGCAGCCATACATGTCCACGCCATGACACTACCACCACCATGCTTCACTGATGAGGTGGTATGCTTAGGATCATGAGCAGTTCCTTTCCTTCTTCATACTCTTCTCTTCCCATCACTATGGTACAAGTTGATCTTGGTCTCATCCATAGGATGTTGTTCCAGAACTGTGAAGGCTTTTTTAGATGTTGTTTGGCAAACTCTAATCTGGCCTTCCATTTTGAGGCTCACCAATGGTTTACATCTTGAGGTGAACCCTCTGTATTCACTCTGGTGAAGTCTTCTCTTGATTTTTGACTTTGAAACACATACACCTACCTCCTGGAGAGTGTTCTTAATCTGGCCAACTGTTTTCTTCACCAGGGAAAGAATTCTTCGTTCATCCACCACAGTTATTTTCCGTGGTCTTCCGGGTCATTTGGTGTTGCTGAGCACACCGGTGCGTTCCTTCTTTTTAAGAATGTTCCAAACAGTTGTTTTGGCCACGCCTAACGTTTTTGCTATCTCTCTGATGGGTTTGTTTTGTTTTTTCAGCCTAATGATGGCTTGCTTCACTGATAGTGCCAGCTGTTTGGATCTCATCTTGAGAGTTGACAGCAACAGATTCCAAATGCAAATAGCACACTTGAAATGAACACTGGACCTTTTATATGCTCACTGTAATTGGCATAATGAGGGAATAACACACACCTGGCCATGGAACAGGTGAGAAGCCAATTATCCCATTACTTTTGGTTCCTTAACAAGTGGGAGGCACATATGCAACTGTTGTAATTCCTACACCGTTCACCTGATTTTGATGTAAATACCCTCAAATTAAAGCGGACAGTCTGCAGTTAAAGCACATCTTATTTGTTTTATTTCAAATCCATTGTGGTGGTGTATAGAGCCAAAAATGTTACAATTGTGTCGATGTCCCAATATTTATGGACCCGACTGTATATTGTCCCACAATTTTGATACATAATAATAATAATAAATCTTAATCGGATGAACAAATAATCATAGAGGATTTGATACTTGTAACCAAATGCTACAGATAAAAATTTCAATTTATAGGTTAATCAATGGCTCTTTCAATAATAGTTCCACATTCATCCATGAAGGCAAGAGTTGTGGTGAAACCAAAACACTAGATTGTTTGAATAATCCAGCACATAAATCTTGTGAGAATTAGCACTAAAGTAGTCAACAATACCACATATATTACCCACTTTGGAGACGGGAATCAAACCTTCACTGTAAACATATTAAGTATGGATGTCTCGTTCTAGTCACTGTAAATAGCAGGCAGCCGCAAAATGGAAATCAAGCTGGGCGCAAGTGTCTAGATAAACTGAACGAATGTATCACTCTAGCTGGAACTTATAGCATCAGGTTTATCACAAGTCACAAGTTTATCACTGAGGGATGAGCGAACCAGAACTGTATAGTTCAGGTTCGTACCAAATTTTGGGGTGTCCGTGACACGGACCCGAACCCGAACATTTTCGTAAAAGTCCGGGTTTGGGTTCGGTGTTCGGAGCTTTCTTGGCGCTTTTTGAAAGGCTGCAAAGCAGCCAATCAACAAGCGTCATACTACTTGCCCCAAGAGGCCATCACAGCCATGCCTACTATTGGCATGGCTGTGATTGGCCAGTGCAGCATGTGACCCAGCCTCTATTTAAGCTGGAGTCATGTAGGGCCGCACGTCACTCTGCTCTGATCAGTGTAGTGATAGGATGCAGCTGCTGCTGTTAAGGCGAGATTAGGCAGTGATTTACTCTTCCAAAACACTTAATGAAGTGATCGATATACAGCTGTGAATCATTCAACCTCTGCTATTTAAATGCTCACTGTTTTTAGGCTGCCCAGAGCGTTTTTCTGTCACTTTTTTCTGGGGTGATCGGCCGCCATTTTGTGCCTTGTGGTGCGCCAGCACAAGCTGCCACCAAGTACATTTAACCAATAGTGTTTTTTTTTTTTTGCTATATCCTATATCAGGGGCTTGGATGTGCTTACTATTTTATTGAGGGGTGAAATACAATTGCCAAAATAGCAGTACCCTAAATCTGGTGTTTCAGCTGTGGCTAGCCAATTGGAATACTGTCTGCTGTCTGGCAAAGGATATATTTTTTTCTGGGTTGAAATACAATTCCCAAGTTAGCAAATCCCTAAATCAGTGGTTTCCCGCTGTAGCAGGCCAAGTTTAAAACTATCCATAAAAGGGTATATTACATTGAAGGTGCTGATAGGGTCATCCTCAATAACTTCACACGCTACCGTGCATTTCCAAGTCTAATTCTGTCCGTAAACGTATACCTGTCATCCAGCGCCTAAATAATAGGCCTACAATTTATATTCAGCTAAATCTGTTGTTACTGCTGTGGCTGGTCAAGTTATCTAGTGTCCGTCAAAGCACAGTTTTTGTTCTGGGATGAAATACAATTCCCAACTTAGCAATTCCCTAAATCAGTGGTTTCTGCTGTATCAGGCCAAGTTTAAATCTATCCATAAAAGGGTATATTAGATTGAAGGTGCTGATAGGGTCATCCACAATAACTTCACACGCTACCGTGCATTTCCAAGTCTAATTCTGTCCGTAAACGTATACCTGTCATCCAGCGCCTAAATACTAGGCCTACAATTTATATTCAGCTAAATCTGTGGTTATTGCTGTGGCTGGTCAATTTATTTAGTGTCCGCCAAAGCACAGTTTTTGTTCTGGGTTGAAATACAATTCCCAACTTAGCAATTCCCTAAATCAGTGGTTTCTGCTGTATCAGGCCAAGTTTAAATCTATCCATAAAAGGGTATATTACATTGAAGGTGCTGATAGGGTCATCCTCAATAACTTCAAAATGCTACAGTGCATTTCCAAGTCTAATTCTGTCCGAAAAACGTATACCTGTCATCCAGCGCCTAAATAATAGGCCTACAATTTATATTCAGCTAAATCTGTGGTTATTGCTGTGGCTGGTCAATTTATTTAGTGTCCGCCAAAGCACAGTTTTTGTTCTGGGTTGAAATACAATTCCCAACTTAGCAATTCCCTAAATCAGTGGTTTCTGCTGTATCAGGCCAAGTTTAAATCTATCCATAAAAGGGTATATTAGATTGAAGGTGCGGAAAGGGTCATCGTCAATAACTTCACACGCTACCGTGCATTTCCAAGTCTAATTCTGTCCGTAAACGTATACCTGTCATCCAGCGCCTAAATACTAGGCCTACAATTTATATTCAGCTAAATCTGTGGTTATTGCTGTGGCTGGTCAATTTATTTAGTGTCCGCCAAAGCACAGTTTTTGTTCTGGGTTGAAATACAATTCCCAACTTAGCAATTCCCTAAATCAGTGGTTTCTGCTGTATCAGGCCAAGTTTAAATCTATCCATAAAAGGGTATATTACATTGAAGGTGCTGATAGGGTCATCCTCAATAACTTCAAAATGCTACAGTGCATTTCCAAGTCTAATTCTGTCCGAAAAACGTATACCTGTCATCCAGCGCCTAAATAATAGGCCTACAATTTATATTCAGCTAAATCTGTGGTTATTGCTGTGGCTGGTCAATTTATTTAGTGTCCGCCAAAGCACAGTTTTTGTTCTGGGTTGAAATACAATTCCCAACTTAGCAATTCCCTAAATCAGTGGTTTCTGCTGTATCAGGCCAAGTTTAAATCTATCCATAAAAGGGTATATTAGATTGAAGGTGCGGAAAGGGTCATCGTCAATAACTTCACACGCTACCGTGCATTTCCAAGTCTAATTCTGTCCGTAAATGTATACCTGTCATCCAGGGCCTAAATACTAGGCCTACAATTTATATTCAGCTAAATCTGTGGTTACTGCTGTGCCTGTATTAGTGTAATACGGTACCTAAATAGATAGCCAGATAGTGTTAGGTGCCTGAAAAAAAGGCCTGAATTTGAATTCAATACATTGGGCCAAATAATTTTTTTCTTATTGTGGTGAACGGTAAAAATGAGGAAAACATCTAGTAAGGGACGCGGACACGGACATGGTCATGGTGGTGTTAGTGGACCCTCTGGTGCTGGGAGAGGACGTGGCCGTTCTGCCACAGCCACACGTCCTAGTGTACCAACTACCTCAGGTCCCAGTAGCCGCCAGAAGTTACAGCGATATTTGGTGGGGCCCAATGCCGTTCGAAGGATAGTAAGGCCTGAGCAGGTACAGGCATTAGTCAATTGGGTGGCCGACAGTGGATCCAGCACGTTCACATTATCTCCCACCCAGTCTTCTGCAGAAAGCGCACAGATGGCGCCTGAAAACCAAGCCCATCAGTCTGTCACATCACCCCCATGCATATCAGGGAAACTGTCTGAGCCTCAAGTTATGCAGCAGTCTCTTATGCTGTTTGAAGACTCTGCTGGCAGGGTTTCCCAAGGGCATCCACCTAGCCCTTCCCCAGCGGTGGAAGACATAGAATGCACTGACGCACAACCACTTATGTTTCCTGATGATGAGGACATGGGAATACCACCTCAGCACGTCTCTGATGATGACGAAACACAGGTGCCAACTGCTGCGTCTTTCTGCAGTGTGCAGACTGAACAGGAGGTCAGGGAGGAAGACTGGGTGGAAGACGATGCAGGGGACGATGAGGTCCTAGACCCCACATGGAATGAAGGTCGTGCCACTGACTTTCACAGTTCGGAGGAAGAGGCAGTGGTGAGACCGAGCCAACAGCGTAGCAAAAGAGGGAGCAGTGGGCAAAAGCAGAACACCCGCCGCCAAGAGAGTCCGTCTGCTACTGGCCACCGCCATCTGGGACCGAGCACCCTAAAGGCAGTTTCAAAGAGTTCCCTGGCGTGGCAGTTCTTCAAACAATGTGCTGACGACAAGACCCGAGTGGTTTGCACGCTGTGCCATCAGAGCCTGAAGCGAGGCATTAACGTTCTGAACCTTAGCACAACCTGCATGACCAGGCACCTGCATGCAAAGCATGAACTGCAGTGGAGTAAACACCTTAAAAACAAGGAACTCACTCAGGCTCCCCCTGCTACCTCTTCTGATGCCGCCGCCTCGGCCTCTTCCTCCGCCTCTGGAGGAATGTTGGCACCTGCCGCCCAGCAAACAGAGGATGTACCACCAACACCACCACCTCCGTCACCAAGCATCTCAACCATCATTCAACGGCAGCGTTCAGCTCTCCATCTCACAAACATTTGAGAGAAAGCATAAATTACCACCTAGCCACCCTCGATCCCTGGCCCTAAATGCCAGCATTTCTAAACTACTGGCCTTTGAAATGCTGGCATTCAGGCTGGTGGACACAGACAGCTTCAAACAGCTCATGTCGCTTGCTGTCCCACAGTATGTTGTTCCCAGCCGCCACTACTTCTCCAAGAGAGCCGTGCCTTCCCTGCACAACCAAGTATCCGATAAAATCAAGTGTGCACTGCGCAACGCCATCTGTGGCAAGGTCCACCTAACCACAGATATGTGGACCAGTAACCACGGCCAGGGACGCTATATCTCCCTCACTGCACACTGGGTAAATGTAGTGGCGGCTGGGCCCCAGGCAGAGAGCTGTTTGGCGCACGTCCTTCCGCCGCCAAGTATCGCAGGGCAACATTCTTTGCCTCCTGTTGCCTCCTCCTCCTACTCGGCTTCCTCCTCCTCTTCTTCCACCTGCTCATCCAGTCAGCCACACACCTTCACCACCAACTTCAGCACAGCCCGGGGTAAATGTCAGCAGGCCATTCTGAAACTCATATGTTTGGGGGAGAGGCGTTGTGGCGGGGTATAGAACAACAGACCGACGAGTGGTTGCTGCCGGTGAGCCTCAAGCCCGGCCTGGTGGTGTGCGATAATGG
This sequence comes from Bufo gargarizans, assembly GCF_014858855.1. Lineage (NCBI taxonomy): Eukaryota > Metazoa > Chordata > Amphibia > Anura > Bufonidae > Bufo > Bufo gargarizans. The sequence goes on from NC_058083.1 coordinate 105,288,745, forward strand.
GCGAAATCTCGTTGCAGCTCTGGGACTAGCCGGTTTGATGCACATCCCTTGCCTGGCGCATGTGCTGAATTTGGTGGTGCAGAAGTTCATTCACAACTACCCCGACATGTCAGAGCTGCTGCATAAAGTGTGGGCCGTCTGTGCGCGCTTCTGGCGTTCACATCCTGCCGCTGTTCGTCTGTCTGCGCTACAGCGTAACTTCGGCCTTCCCGCTCACCGCCTCATATGCAACGTGCCCACCAGGTGGAACTCCACCTTGCACATGCTGGACAGACTGTGCGAGCAGCAGCAGGCCATAGTGGTGTTTCAGCTGCAGCACGCACGGGTCAGTCGCACTGCGGAACAGCACCACTTCACCACCGATGACTGGGCCTCCATGTGAGACCTGTGTGCCCTGTTGCGCTGTTTCGAGTACTCCACCAACATGGCCAGTGGCGATGACGCCGTTATCAGCGTTACAATACCACTTCTATGTCTCCTTGAGAAAACACTTAGGGCGATGATGGAAGAGGAGGTGGACCAGGAGGAGGAGGAGGAGGAAGAGGGGTCATTTTTAGCACTTTCAGGCCAGTCTCTTCGAAGTGACTGAGAGGGAGGTTTTTTGCAACAGCAGAGGCCAGGTACAAATGTGGCAAGCCAGGGCCCACAACTGGAGGACAAGGAGGACGAGGATGAGGAGGAGGTGGAGGAGGATGAGGATGAAGCATGTTAACAGCGGGGTGGCACCCAACGCAGATCCGGCCCATCACTGGTGCGTGGCTGGGGGGAAACGCAGGACGATGACGATACACCTCCCACAGAGGACAGCTTGTCCTTACCTCTGGGCAGCCTGGCACACATGAGCGACTACATGCTGCAGTGCCTGCGCAACGACAGCAGAGTTGCCCACATTTTATCGTGTGCGGACTACTGGGTTGCCACCCTGCTGGATCCCCGGTACAAAGACAATGTGCCCACCTTTCTTCCTGCACTGGAGCGTGATAGGAAGATGCGCGAGTACAAGCGCACATTGGTAGACGCGCTACTGAGAGCATTCCCAAATGTCACAGGGGAACAAGTGGAAGCCCAAGGCGAAGGCAGAGGAGGAGCAAGATGTCGCCAACGCAGCTGTGTCACGGCCAGCTCCTTTGAGGGCAGGGTTAGCATGGCAGAGATGTGTCAACACACCACAGCTAACTGCACCACCACCTGATACGGAACGTGTTAGCAGGAGGCAACATTTCACTAACATGGTGGAACAGTATGTGTGCACACCCCTCCACGTACTGACTGATGGTTCGGCCCCATTCAACTTCTAGGTCTCCAAATTGTCCACGTGGCCAGAGCTAGCCTTTTATGCCTTGGAGGTGCTGGCCTGCCCGGCAGCCAGCGTTTTGTCTGAACGTGTATTCAGCACGGCAGGGGGCGTCATTACAGACAAACGCAGCCGCCTGTCTACAGCCAATGTGGACAAGCTGACGTTCATAAAAATGAACCAGGCATGGATCCCACAGGACCTGTCCATCCCTTGTGCAGATTAGACATTTATAACTACCTCCCCTTAACCGTATATTATTGTACTCCAGGGCACTTCCTCATTCAATCCTCTTTTTATTTTCATTTTACCATTATATTGCGGGGCAACCCAAAGTTGAATGAACCTCTCCTCTGTCTGGGTGCCGGGGCCTAAAAATATCTGACAGTGGCCTGTTCCAGTGTTGGGTGACATGAAGCCTGATTCTCTGCTATGACATGAAGCCTGAATCTCTGCTATGGGACCTCTCTCCTCTGTCTGGGTGCCGGGGCCTAAAAATATCTGACAATGGCCCGTTCCAGTGGTGGGTGACATGAAGCCTGATTCTCTGCTATGACATGAAGCCTGATTCTCTGCTATGGGACCTCTCTCCTCTGTCTGGGTGCCGGGGCCTAAAAAAATCTGACAGTGGCCTGTTCCAGTGGTGGGTGACATGAAGCCTGATTCTCTGCTATGACATCAAGCCTGATTCTCTGATATGACATCAAGCCTGATTCTCTGATATGACATCAAGCCTGATTCTCTGCTATGGGACCTCTCTCTTCTGTCTGGGTGCCGGGGCCTAAATATCTGACAATGGCCTGTTCCAATGGTGGGTGACGTGAAGCCTGATTCTCTGCAATGGGACCTCTCTCCTCTGTCTGGGTGCCGGGGCCTAAATATCTGACAATGGCCTGTTCCAGTGGTGGGTGACGTGAAGCCTGATTCTCTGCTATGACATAAAGCCTGATTCTCTGCTATGACATGAAGCCTGATTCTCTGCTATGGGACCTCTCTCTTCTGTCTGGGTGCTGGGGCCTAAATATCTGACAATGGCCTGTTCCAGTGGTGGGTGACATGAAGCCTGATTCTCTGCTATGACATGAAGCCTGATTCTCTGCAATGGGACCTCTCTCCTCTGTGTGGGTGACGGGGCCTAAATATCTGACAGTGGCCTGTTCCAGTGGTGGGTGACATGAAGCCTGATTCTCTGCTATGGGACCTCTCTCCAATTGATATTGGTTAATTTTTATTTATTTTATTTTTATTTTGATTCATTTCCATATCCACATTTGTTTGCAGGGGATTTACCTACATTTTGCTGCCTTTTGCAGCCCTCTAGCCCTTTCCTGGGCTGTTTACAGTCTTTTTAGTGCCAAAAAGTTCGGGTCCCCATTGACTTCAATGGGGTTCGGGTTCGGGGTGAAGTTCGGGTCGAGTTCGGATCCCGAACCCGAACATTTCCGGGAAGTTCGGCCGAACTTCTCGAACCCGAACATCCAGGTGTTCGCTCAACTCTAATCACAAGTCAATGTTTGTTCTGAACAGATTAGATGTAGTAATCACAGCGTAACAGGCAACTGCAAAAATAGCAGACTGAGCATAAGTGTCTATCCCAACTTATGGTTTCAGAAACAGCTTCATCATTATCAACATATTTAGAGTGAATATCCTACTGCAGAAATTGTCTCTAGATTTACATGTGTTACTTTATGCCTATGTATAAAATGTAACGTTTATTTCTGTATCACTAAAAATTCCCTACCTATGACTGACATTTTAAAATTATCAGCTGTGTCTGCAGTTACCGCTTGTTATTGCCTTGTTTTGGTGCGATAGGACTACCTAGGCGGCTCTCATCCCTATCTGCCTGATAGCCTCTTCTATCTTCCCACGGTATCTGCCGTGCAGTTTGAGCTCACACTGTTTTTTTCACAGTGAGCTTCACCTTTGAGTCTGTCTTATCGCTCCCTATTTACTCATGCTGCATATCTATTGCTCTGCAGTCACTCGCTGGTTAAAACACATGTATCATTCACACTCTGCCCCCGACATGTTTCGCCAAACACTTGGCATCCTCAGGGGTTTTGGTCAGTTCGCTCATGAAGGGGGCGGGACTAGGCTTTTAAAACCTTCCTACCAGCGACGTCACAGTATCTGGGGCTACTGTGTGTCTCTTTTGTTACTAAGTTTATTTCTCGACCTATCAATGTTAACTTCTTAGGGTTGCTGCCTTATAGTCACTCCCACGTACGCTGTTGTCCAATCCGTGTGCGCCTTTGTATTGCGCATGCGTCAGGCCTTGACAATCGTCAGAGCATACGGCTTCCATTGCGCATGTCAGAGGACTTATATGCAAGATACGATCTTGCTTCTCTACTGCACATGCGTCCAGTGTTAGAATTCAGAGTGCTCACTATCCACTGCGCACGCGCCTACTCCCATTACTTGCGCATGCGTCAGGACTTAAGGTTCACCAGATAAAGTGACTTCCAGTGCGCATGTCTAAGGACTTACATATATGATGCGAACTCACTACTTTGCTGCGCATGCGTGCAGTGTTAGAACTCTGACCGGTCACCTTTCCACTGCGCACGCGTCTGCTCCTGGGGAATTCTCCACAGGCTCCGCTGTTGCCCATGTGCAGGAACTTTTATAGATTTCTGCCCTTACCTGTTCTACTGCGTGTGTCAGTGAAGTTAACCACTGGATTCACTTTATTTACCTATTGCGCATGCGTCAAGTGTTAGTGCTTATCTGCCGTGGTCTTTTCTTTTCTTTCTTGCGCCTTTACTAGACAGCCGAGCTGGATGTGATTCTCAGCATTTTTCCCCTATATACTTGTCGATTTTTCCAAGATGTCCATCCTGTCCTTGCGCCTATTATTTCATTACACATTATTATTGTGTTAATTATTATTGTGTGTAAATTATTATCATATTTTATGAGCTTCTTCTACTCAGCCTATTGTGAATTTATATTTTGCCCAAATGGAGGGACATAATATGTTATATCATCTAGATCTAGCTTCGCTATTGTGCGCATATATTCGCGTTCAAGATCTTTCCTCTTGTTATTATTCGTGCACTATTTCTGGGGACTCTTTTATTTATTATCTAATGATACCTATATATGTACATCCATTATGATTGACCCCATCCATCTCTACTGCGTGTACTAGATCTTCATACTTTTTAATACTTGTATCTTTATAAACTAAGCATGCCCTCAGCCTTGTATGTTTGCTGTGTTCAACCGGCCCTTTCACTGTGATGCATATCGTTCACTTCCGTTTGCATTCACTCTTTATTGGCCCTGGATGGGTCATATCCAATGGGTGTACTGTACTGACCATAATTTATTCTAATAATTTCTTACTTATATTTCAGGGTTGCGCTTGCTTTGGATTTATCTACTGGCTGGTATTACAATTTTTATGTCTTCTTTAAGCTAGTTTACCGCCTTGTTCTTTACTAGTTATATTGCTCAATAGATAGAATAATTTTCATTAGATCTGTTATAACTTACTATTTTCTCTTTATCGTTTCAGGAATCTCTTTTAGAGGAACGATGCATATGTGAAGCCTTCATTCAGCCCATATGGGGCCAGGCTACCAAGACAGTATATCCATCTGGTTTCCTCCTGTTGTAATCTTCTATCCAAATTGCCCATTTTTGGGCCTAACTTCAGTTTTTGAATGCCCCATATTTTTAGGGTCTGGGTATTCCCATTATGTATAGTTTGTATATGTCTGGAGAGAGGGGTATCACGGGCGGTGTTGATAGTACTTAGATGTTTAGAGATGCGCCTCCTAAGTTCCTGTGTCGTTTTGCCCACGTATAGTTTGGGACATCCACAATTAATGGCATACACTACGCCCATGGATTTACAATTAATGTATTCTTTTATCTGGTATTTTTTATTGTCTGCTGGGTTGATAAAATCTTTCTTTGGTATAATTTTTTCGCAGAATATACAATCACCACAGGGATATGAGCCCTTTGTGCTTAACCAGGTAGGTTTATCATGTTTCTCAGTACGTATGAAGTGACTGTGTACCAGTTTCTCTTTTATATTTTGCCCCCTCCTGTATGTGATAGCTGGATTTGGGGGGATAATTTATTTTAGCTCCTCATCCGCGAGTAGTATGTGCCAATGTCATCTGAGTATGTTCCAGATCTTCTCATGTTGCTATCAAAATTCCCTATGCACCATACTATTTTTTCATTTTTATTTAATAGTTGTTGTTTATTATTCAAGAGTAAGGTGGTCCTATTGCTCTTTTTGGTCCTATTATACACTACGTGCAGAATTATTAGGCAAATGAGTATTTTGACCACATCATCCTCTTTATGCATGTTGTCTTACTCCAAGCTGTATAGGCTCGAAAGCCTACTACCAATTAAGCATATTAGGTGATGTGCATCTCTGTAATGAGAAGGGGTGTGGTCTAATGACATCAACACCCTATATCAGGTGTGCATAATTATTAGGCAACTTCCTTTCCTTTGGCAAAATGGGTCAAAAGAAGGACTTGACAGGCTCAGAAAAGTCAAAAATAGTGAGATATCTTGCAGAGGGATGCAGCACTCTTAAAATTGCAAAGCTTCTGAAGCGTGATCATCGAACAATCAAGCGTTTCATTCAAAATAGTCAACAGGGTCGCAAGAAGCGTGTGGAAAAACCAAGGCGCAAAATAACTGCCCATGAACTGAGAAAAGTCAAGCGTGCAGCTGCCAAGATGCCACTTGCCACCAGTTTGGCCATATTTCAGAGCTGCAACATCACTGGAGTGCCCAAAAGCACAAGGTGTGCAATACTCAGAGACATGGCCAAGGTAAGAAAGGCTGAAAGACGACCACCACTGAACAAGACACACACGCTGAAATGTCAAGACTGGGCCAAGAAATATCTCAAGACTGATTTTTCTAAGGTTTTATGGACTGATGAAATGAGAGTGAGTCTTGATGGGCCAGATGGCTGGATTGGTAAAGGGCAGAGAGCTCCAGTCCGACTCAGACGCCAGCAAGGTGGAGGTGGAGTACTGGTTTGGGCTGGTATGATCAAAGATGAGCTTGTGGGGCCTTTTTGGGTTGAGGATGGAGTCAAGCTCAACTCCCAGTCCTACTGCCAGTTTCTGGAAGACACCTTCTTCAAGCAGTGGTACAGGAAGAAGTCTGCAAGGTAAGAAAAACATGATTTTCATGCAGGACAATGCTCCATCACACGTGTCCAAGTACTCCACAACGTGGCTGGCAAGAAAGGGTATAAAAGAAGAAAATCTAATGACATGGCCTCCTTGTTCACCTGATCTGAACCCCATTGAGAACCTGTGTTCCATCATCAAATGTGAGATTTACAAGGAGGGAAAACAGTACACCTCTCTGAACAGTGTCTGGGAGGCTGTGGTTGCTGCTGCACGCAATGTTGGTGGTGAACAGATCAAAACACTGACAGAATCCATGGATGGCAGGCTTTTGAGTGTCCTTGCAAAGAAAGGTGGCTATATTGGTCACTGATTTGTTTTTGTTTTGTTTTTGAATGTCAGAAATGTATATTTGTGAATGTTGAGATGTTATATTGGTTTCACTGGTAAAAATAAATAATTGAAATGGGTATATATTTGTTTTTTGTTAAGTTGCCTAATAATTATGTACAGTAATAGTCACCTGCACACACAGATATCCCCCTAAAATAGCTAAAACTAAAAACAAACTAAAAACTACTTCCAAAAATATTCAGCTTTGATATTAATGAGTTTTTTGGGTTCATTGAGAACATGGTTGTTGTTCAATAATAAAATGAATCCTCAAAAATACAACTTGCCTAATAATTCTGCACTCCCTGTATGCTTGGTGCAATGTTTTTTTTGGGTTGTCAAGTCCTGACGCATGCGCAATGCAAAGGCGCACACGGATTAGACAACAGCGTACGTGGGAGTGATTATAAGGCAGCAACCCTAAGAAGTTAACATTGATAGGTCGAGAAATAAATTTAGTAACAAAAGAGACACACAGTAGCCCCAGATACTGTGACGTCGCTGGTAGGAAGGTTTTAAAAGCCTGGTCCCGCCCCCTTCACGAGCGAACTGCCCAAAACCACTGGGGACGCCAAGTGTTTGGCGAAACATGTCGGGGGGCAGAGTGTGAATGATACATGTTTTTTAACCAGCGAGTGACTGCAGAGCAATAGATATGCAGCATGAGTAAATAGGGAGCGATAAGACAGACTCAAAGGTGAAGCTCACTGTGAAAAAAACTGTGTGAGCTCAAACTGCACGGCAGATACCGTGGGAAGATAGAAGAGGCTAGCAGGCAGATAGGGATGAGAGCCGCCTAGGTAGTCCTATCGCACCAAAACAAGGCAATAACAAGCGGTAACTGCAGACACAGCTGATCATTTTAAAATGTCAGTCATAGGTAGGGAATTTTTAGTGATACAGAAATAAACGTTACATTTTATACATAGGCATAAAGTAACACATGTAAATCTAGAGACAATTTCTGGTCCTAGTGACCAACTGTAAATAATTATTATTGTCGTGTGTCGACATGTGTTTAACGGGTCAAGTTTGGAAATAAGTAAGAGTAGCAAAGTGGGGGTAAACCCCAAGTTTATGACTCTTTAAGTAATAGGAATCTCTAACAGAGGAACAGTCAAGTGAGAGGATGGCAAGCTTCCTAGCCAATCAACCAACTACACAAGCATTCCTGTTAGAAGCTAGTAAGGTGTTTTCAACAGAAAATCTTCCAGTGAATGTGCTGGATATAAACTTCGCTTTCAAAGAGATAAATAAAACATACAAGCAATATATTAGATCTATATGGAAAGTGACAAGTCTAGAAACGTACCTGCAACAGAATATTGTCTATAGAGGCATAAGGATACATATTACACCTAATTCCCATCAGGATGATCCGGAATTCCTGAAGGAGTGGGAGACATTGCTAACCGAGAGCTCCCTTCGCATGCAGGCATATCTATTGGATTATGAAAAAAGGGTACTCAATAAAATTGCAGTTCAGTTGAAAAGAGAAATTAGTGACATACAGACTTTCTGCTCCCATACAGAATTGATAAATTTGGAAGGAAAACTCCAGAGGAACATAGAATATCTGCAAAGTGAAGTCAAAGAAAGGAAACATCGGAAATACAATAGGGATAAAAAAGACTTTGAAACATGCAAAATTTATGTAAAAAAACATCCAAACGAACTATCGTAATAACTATACCAAAAACCGAAGTGTATATACCGACATATCTGAGTCCGAAGTGTCAGAATCAGAGAGTAACATCCCCTCGTATAAACCAGGGTACAAACGCAGAGGAAAGAATAAATTTAACCCCACTCAGAGGAAAAATAGGTACGGTTTGAACGAAAATATAAGATGTCCAAATACGGCACCAACAAACCCAAGTGTGATACAAAGTGGAGCAGATGGACAGCCACCTACAGTGCTGCCATCTTCTTGCTCACAGTTACCGCAAACCTCCAGTGGCGGACAAATGGGGACCACTACCCAAACATTTACGCCACATTTTTTGGTGCCTGGGGTACAACTCAGGGAGAGAGACAAATGGGGATATTGTCAGGGGACATAGCTGCTGAATCATCACAAAACAAAGGGACGCAGATTATAAACTTAACTAGTTTGACACTAACACCAGAACATGAAACTCTGTTATGTAAAGGCTTATTCTTCACACCAGTACCATACTTTGACTGCTTCAGTTGGGTCAAAGACATTAATTTATTTGCAAGAAAACTGGCTCTACATAAAGAACATAAAAATCTGGAAAGAGACCCACAAAAACAAAGTGCAAAAGAAGGTTTAGCAATACAGATTTTAGAGGAACTACAGATAGAGCATAGAGGGGAAATAATACCACCCAGTGCACCCCACAGTACATTGACTCCACAATCAAGATTCACCCCACTATTCACAAAGTATGGAAAATTTTTGTAATTTGTGGATGTAGTTACGAGAGACCTTCAAAAAATAAAAACAAGTAAAGCATCTTTGGGATCAAATCTAACAAAACAGGAAAAAGAAGCCTTGGACCATCTGATGAAAGAATTTTTTTTAGAAATTAAGCCTTCAGACAAGGGTGGAAATATAATACTCCTTGACAAGGAATATTATCTACAAATGGTAATGACCCTACTGAAGGATACAAAGACGTATCAATTATTAAAAGGAAATCCAACAAAGCAGTTCAAACAGGATCTGAAAAACATTCTAGATAGAGCAAAAGAGGAAAATATAATTACCAAAGATGAGTTCAGGGTCCTATATAATGCTAAACCCACTATAGCTACCTTCTATGCCATCCCCAAAGTGCACAAAAAACGTTACCCTATACCGGGGAGGCCTATAGTGTCAGGCAGTCAGAGCCTATGTGAGGGGATTAGCGGCTATGTGGACCAGATGATATCCCCCTTTGTTTCTAGCCTACTTAAAAGACACAAAAGACACACTGACAAAATTCCAGGACATCCAGGTCAATAAGACCACTATGATTGCGAGTCTGGATGTAGAAGCTCTCTACACCAATATCAGACATGATTTGGGCCTAGAAGCAATTAAGTATTATTTAAATTCTAAAGGCACACAGCACACATGAGCACAATAATTTTGTTTTATCACTACTGCAATTCTTATTATCACACAACAATTTCATTTTTGATGGTAATTTTTTTTTACAGACCACTGGGACAACAATCGGTACAATTTATTTTTAGGGTGCAGGGAGGAACGAACAGTATTCACAGAGGAGCACTATGATTTCACCAAGCACATACTATATTGGGGTCGATTTATCGACGACATTTTAATTTTATGGGATAGCACTGCAACACAATTTCTTGACTTTGTTGAGAAACTTAAAGGGGACCTTTCACCAGGATTTTGGGTATGGAACTGAGGACATGGGTTGCTAGATGGCTGCTAGCACATCCACAATATCCAGTCCCGATAGCTCTGTGTGCTTTTATTGTGTAAAAAAAACAATTTGATACATATGCAAATTAACATAAAAGAGTCATATCAGGGGCGTAGCTAGAAATGACTGGGCCCCATAGCAACATTTTTTTATGGGCCCCCCCTCACGGATCTCCCACCCCCACATACCTCTCAGACCCCCACCCCTTCCAGAGCTCCCACCCAAACACCCTTCCAGGACCTCCCACCCCAACATCCCCACACCCCTCCTAGACCTCCCACCCCCACCCTAAATCTCCCACCGCCAGTCCCCAGATATAATGGTCCAGAGATCAAGTGTCCTGCTCCCCCCTCCTGCCTATATAATGGTCCAGACCACCAGATTCATGCTTCCCCCTACTCCCCATATATAATGTTCCAGACCTCCAGGATCCTGCTTCCCCCTACTCCCCATATTTAATGGTCCAGATCTCCAGGATCCTCCTTCCCCCTCCTCCCAATATATAATGGTCCAGACCTCCAAGGTCTTGCTCCTCCCTATATAATGGTCCAGACCTCCAGGGTCCTGCTCCCCCTAAATAGAATGGTCCAGACCTCCAGTGTCCTGTTCCCCCCTATATAATGGTCCAGACCTCCAGGATCCTGCTCCCCCCTTCTCCTTAAATGTAATGGTCCAGACCTCCAGGGTCCTGCTCCCCCCTTCTTAAATATAATGGTCCAGACCTCCAGGGTCCTGATCCCCCCTTCTCCTTAAATATAATGGTCCAGACCTCCAGGATCCTGCTTCCCCCTACTGGGCAAATATAAGTTCACAATAGGCTGAGTAGAAGAAGCTCATAAAATATGATAATAATAGGGATGAGCGAACCCGAACTGTATAGTTCGGGTTCATACCGAATTTTGGGGTGTCCGTGACACGAACCCAAACCCGGACATTTTCGTAAAAGTCCGGGTTCGGGTTCGGTGTTCGTCGCTTTCTTGGCGCTTTTGTGACGCTTTCTTGGCGCTTTTTGAAAGGCTGCAAAGCAGCCAATCAACAAGCGTCATACTACTTGCCCCAAGAGGCCATCACAGCCATGCCTACTATTGGCATGGCTGTGATTGGCCAGAGCACCATGTGACCCAGCCTCTATTTAACCACTTCAGCCCCGCTAGGTGAAACCCCCTTCATGACCAGAGCACTTTTTACACTTCGGCACTACACTACTTTCACCGTTTATCGCTCGGTCATGCAACTTACCATACAAATGAATTTTACCTCCTTTTCTTCTCACTAATAGAGCTTTCATTTGGTGGTATTTCATTGCTGCTGGCATTTTTACTTTTTTTGTTATTAATCAAAATGTAACGATTTTTTTGCAAAAAAATGACATTTTTCACTTTCAGCTGTAAAATTTTGCAAAAAAAACGACATCCATATATAAATTTTTCACCAAATTTATTGTTCTACATGTCTTTGATAAAAAAAAAATGTTTGGGCAAAAAAAAAAAATGGTTTGGGTAAAAGTTATAGCATTTACAAACTATGGTACAAAAATGTGAATTTCCGCTTTTTGAAACAGCTCTGACTTTCTGAGCACCTGTCATGATTCCTGAGGTTCTACAATGCCCAAACAGTAGAAAACCCCCACAAATGACCCCATTTCGGAAAGTAGACACCCTAAGGTATTCGCTGATGGGCATAGTGAGTTCATAGAACTTTTTATTTTTTGTCACAAGTTAGCGGAAAATGATGATGATTTTATTTTTTTAATTTTTTCTTACAAAGTCTCATATTCCACTAACTTGCGACAAAAAATAAAAAATTCTAGGAACTCGCCATGCCCCTCACGGAATACCTTGGGGTGTCTTCTTTCCAAAATGGGGTCACTTGTGGGGTAGTTATACTGCCCTGGCAATTTAGGGGCCCAAATGTGTGAGAAGAACTTTGCAATCAAAATGTGTAAAAAATGACCGGTGAAATCCAAAAGGTGCACTTTGGAATATGTGCCCCTTTGCCCACCTTGGCAGCAAAAAAGTGTGACACATCTGGTATCGCCGTACTCAGGAGAAGTTGGGGAATGTGTTTTGGGGTGTCATTTTACATATACCCATGCTGGGTGAGAAAAATATCTTGGTCAAATGCCAACTTTGTATAAAAAAATGGGAAAAGTTGTCTTTTGCCAAGATATTTCTCTCATCCAGCATGGGTATATGTAAAATGACACCCCAAAACACATTCCCCAACTTCTCCTGAGTACGGCGATACCAGATGTGTCACACTTTTTTGCTGCCAAGGTGGGCAAAGGGGCACATATTCCAAAGTGCACCTTTCAGATTTTGCAGGCCATTTTTTACACATTTTGATTGCAAGGTACTTCTCACACATTTGGGCCCCTAAATTGCCAGGGCAGTATAACTACGCCACAAGTGACCCCATTTTGGAAAGAAGACACCCCAAGGTATTCCGTGAGGGGCATGGCGAGTTCCTAGAGTTTTTTATTTTTTGTCACAAGTTAGCGGAAAATGATGATTTTTTTTTTTTCTCTTTTTTCCTTACAAAGTCTCATATTCCACTAACTTGCGACAAAAAATAAAAAATTCTAGGAACTCGCCATGCCCCTCACGGAATACCTTGGGGTGTCTTCTTTCCAAAATGGGGTCACTTGTGGCGTAGTTATACTGCCCTGGCAATTTAGGGGCCCATATGTGTGAGAAGTACTTTGCAATCAAAATCTGTAAAAAATGACCGGTGAAATCCGAAAGGTGCACTTTGGAATATGTGCCCCTTTGCCCACCTTGGCATAAAAAAGTGTCACACATCTGGTATCGCCGTACTCAGGAGAAGTTGGGGAATGTGTTTTGGGGTGTCATTTTACATATACCCATGCTGGGTGAGAGAAATATCTTGGCAAAAGACAACTTTTCCCATTTTTTTATACAAAGTTGGCATTTGACCAAGATATTTTTCTCACCCAGCATGGGTATATGTAAAATGACACCCCGAAACACATTCCCCAACTTCTCCTGAGTACGGCGATACCAGATGTGTGACACTTTTTTGCAGCCTAGATGCGCAAAGGGGCCCAAATTCCTTTTAGGAGGGCATTTTTAGACATTTGGATCCCAGACTTCTTCTCACGCTTTAGGGCCCCTAAAAAGCCAGGGCAGTATAAATACCCCACATGTGACCCCACTTTGGAAAGAAGACACCCCAAGGTATCCTATGAGGGGCCTGGCAAGTTCATAGAATTTTTTTTTTTTTTGCATAAGTTAGCGGAAATTGATTATTTTTTTTCTTTCTCACAAAGTCTCACTTTCCGCTAACTTAGGACAAAAATTTAAATCTTTCATGGACTCAATATGCCCCTCAGCAAATACCTTGGGGTGTCTTCTTTCCAAAATGGGGTCAGTTGTGGGGTGTTTGTACTGCCCTGGCATTTGAGGGTCTCCGCAATCATTACATGTATGGCCAGCATTAGGAGTTTCTGCTATTCTCCTTATATTGAGCATACAGGTAATGAGATTTTTTTTTCCGTTCAGCCTCTGGGCTGAAAGAAAAAAATGAACGGCACAGATTTCTTCATTCGCATCGATCAATGTGGATGAAAAAATCTCTGCCCAAAAAAATAAATGGAGGGGAAAGGCGTCTGCCAGGACATAGGAGCTCCGCCCTACATCCATACCCACTTAGCTCGTATGCCCTGGCAAACCAGATTTCTCCATTCACATCAATCGATGTGGATGAATAAATCATTGCCGGGATTTTTTTATTTATATATATATATATATATATACACAAAGTGCTTGCCAAAGCATAGGAACGCCGCCTCCTCCTCAGCTCGTATGCCTCGGCAAACGTATCTGTCACTGCAGAGGAGAAAATCCCGTCTTGCAGCGCCGCATACACCGACTTGCGTGTAATCTGACAGCAGCGCAATGCTTCTGTCAGAATGCACATCGGTGCTGCAGCTGGTCGATCGGTTGGTCCACCTGGAAGGTAAAAAAACAAAAAAAAAAAAAAAAAGAAAAAACCAGGCCACAACGCAATAATTTTATTAACTTTGGAACAGAACATGTAACTTTAACTTTTGGAACTAAACATTAACCTGTTTGCTTACCTGTTTTTTTTTTTTGTTTTTTTACCTTTATAGAACAAACCTCTCCTTCCCCATGGGACAATGTGCAAAGCGCAAATCGCCCAAAGATGTGGCGAAGTGCGTTATGCACTTTGTCCCATGTGAAAGGAGACGTTTGCAGCAGCAGTGAGTGAATGGGCCCTAATAGCCCTGTGTGCCTGTCCTGGTGAGATGATCCCTATGCTAATAGTGTACCTGTGAGTGGTACTTCCGGAAACACTCTCCAAAGCATAGGGCAGGGTGGTCCGGACAGTCAGGACAGAAATAGCGGGTGTCACGCCTTATTCCACTCCTGCTACAGACACGACATCTTTTTCGGGGTGACGGTTGAGTTGAGGTACCAGGAACGACATTGGGGAAATGTCGCTCGTGTAGACGGCTAACTACACTGGTGGTTGGGGCCACGGAACCTCCTGGATACAGGAGGTTCTCGATGATCTCTTCCTGAAATTTGAGGAAGGATCCAGTTCTCCCAGCCTTACTGTAGAGAACAAAACTATTGTACAGAGCCAATTGAATTAAATATACAGACACCTTCTTATACCAGCGTCTGGTGCGTCGGGAAACTAAATACGGAGACAACATCTGGTCATTGAAGTCGACCCCTCCCATGTGGAGGTTATAGTCGTGGACTGAGAGGGGCTTTTCAATGACACGGGTTGCTCGCTCAATTTGTATTGTCGTGTCTGCGTGAATGGAGGAGAGCATGTAAACGTCACGCTTGTCTCTCCATTTCACCGCGAGCAGTTCTTCGTTACACAGTGCGGCCCTCTGCCCCCTTGCAAGACGGGTGGTAACGAGCCGTTGGGGGAAGCCCGCGCGACTAGTTCGCGCGGTACCACAGGCGCCAATCCATTCTAGAAACAAATGCCTAAAGAGGGCCACACTTGTGTAAAAATTGTCCACATAAAGATGGTACCCCTTGCCGAATAAGGGTGACACCAAGTCCCAAACTGTCTTCCCACTGCTCCCCAGGTAGTCAGGGCAACCGACCGGCTCCAGGGTCTGATCTTTTCCCTCATAGACCCGAAATTTGTGGGTATAGCCTGTGGCCCTTTCACAGAGCTTATACAATTTGACCCCATACCGGGCGCGCTTGCTTGGGATGTATTGTTTGAAGCCAAGGCGCCCGGTAAAATGTATCAGGGACTCGTCTATGCAGATGTTTTGCTCTGGGGTATAAATATCTGCAAATTTCTGGTTGAAATGGTCTATGAGGGGCCGAATTTTGTGGAGCCGGTCAAAAGCAGGGTGGCCCCTGGGACGGGAGGCGGTGTTGTCACTAAAGTGCAGGAACCGCAGGATGGCCTCAAAACGTGCCCTGGACATGGCAGCAGAGAACATGGGCATGTGATGAATCGGGTTCGTGGACCAATATGACCGCAATTCATGCTTTTTTGTCAGGCCCATGTTGAGGAGGAGGCCCAGAAAAGTTTTAAGTTCGGAAACTTGGACTGGTTTCCACCGGAAAGGCTGGGCATAAAAGCTTCCCGGGTTAGCGGTGATAAATTGTGTGGCATACCTGTTTGTTTCGGCCACAACTATGTCTAAAAGCTCCGCAGTCAAGAACAGCTCAAAAAATCCCAGGGCCGAACCGATCTGAGCCGTCTCAACCCGAACTCCAGACTGGGCAGTGAAAGGGAAAACTACAGGTGCGGCTGAAGTTGGGGACTGCCAATCAGGGTTTGCCAGCACCTCTGGGATTCTAGGGGCTCTACGGGCACGTCTTTGCGGTGGCTGCGACGGGGTCACTACTGCACGTGCCACCGTACCAGCTTCAACTGCCCTTCTGGTGCTCGCTACTTCACCAGGTTGTACGGCAGTGCTGGTACTAGGTCCAGGGAGGGCTGGGCTGCTGGTGTATGCCTCACCACGTAATCCGACAGCACCAGCCCCACTCTGCTGCTCTTGAAGCGGATCCTGCGCAACCTGCGGTCTAGCGACACGGGGCCGGGTACGCCTGGTGGTATCAGGGACCTCAGCCTCCTCGTCCGAACTTTGGGTCAGAGAGCCACTGCTTTCTACAGGTTCGTATTCTGACCCGCTGGATTCATCAGATGAGGGTTCCCACTCCTCATCCGACTGGGTCAGAAGCCTGTAGGCCTCTTCAGAGGAATACCCCCTGTTAGACATGTGGGCAACTAAATTTAGGGGTATTCCCTGAGACTACCCAAGAAAAAAAAAGCAAGCCTGTCTTACAAAGGGGAGGCTAGCGAAGTACCGGAGGCCGCTGCGGTTGATAAAAATATCAAAACTGATTTTTTTATCGCCGCAGTGCGTGTAAAGTGAATGTGCAGTGATCAAAAAAAAATTTTTTTTTTGTCACTGCGGTGGGGCGGGTGTGGGTGAACGCACGTGTGGGCGACCGATCAGGCCTGATCGGGCAAACACTGCGTTTTGGGTGGAGGGCGAACTAAAGTGACACTAGTACTATTATAGATCTGACCGTGATCAGTTTTGATCACTTCCAGATACTATAAAAGTACAAATGCTGATTAGCGATACGCTAATCAGCGAATAACGGACTGCGGTGCGGTGGGCTGGGCGCTAACTGATCGCTAACTACCTAACCAAGGGACCTAAACTATACCTAAAACCTAACGGTCAATAACAGTGAAAAAAAAAAGTGACAGTTTGCACTGATCACTTTTTTCTTTTCACTTGTGATTGACAGGGGTGATCAAAGGGGTGATCAAAGGGTTAATTGGGGTTCAGGGGGGTGATCAGGGGCTATAGTGTAGTGTTTGGTGTACTCACTGTGAAGCCTGCTCCTCTGCTGGATCCAACCGACGAAAAGAACCAGCAGAGGAGCAGGCAGCCATATAACAGATCATATTTACAAATATGATCTGCTATATGGCTCTGTGATTGGCTTTTTTAAAAATCAGCAACCTGCCAGCCACGATCATTGGCTGGCAGGTTGCTGACGAAATGGTCCTGAACGAAATGCCGGCGCGAACTGCGCACGCGCGGGCGCATACTCGCGTCATCTCGCGTCTCGCGAGATGACGCGTATATGCGTGACTGTGCGCAGCGCTGCCACCTCCGGAACGCACATGTGCGTTAGGCGGTCCGGAGGTGGTTAAGCTGGAGTCACATAGCGCCGCCCGTCACTCTGCTCTGATTAGCGTAGGGAGAGGTTGCGGCTGCGACAGTAGGGCGAGATTAGGCAGATTAACTCCTCCAAAGGACTTGATTATTGATCGATCTGCAGCTGTGGGTCATTGAGCTGCTGATACTCAATTGCTCACTGATTTTAGGCTGCCCAGACCGTTTGTCAGTCACATTTTTCTGGGGTGATCGGCGGCCATTTTGTGTCTTGTGGTGCGCCAGCACAAGCTGCGACCAAGTGCATTTAACCCTCAATGGTGTGGTTGTTTTTTGGCTAAAGCCTACATCAGGGTGAAGCTGTCACACCAAGTGCATTTAACCAGCAATAGTCTGTTTATTTTTTGGCCATATACTACATCAGGGGCAAGCTGCGCCTGTCACCAAGTGCATTTAACCCTCAATGGTGTGGTTGTTTTTTGGCTAAAGCCTACATCAGGGTGAAGCTATCACACCAAGTGCATTTAACCAGCAATAGTCTGTTTATTTTTTGGCCATATACTACATCAGGGGCAAGCTGCGCCCGTCACCAAGTGCATTTAACCCTCAATAGTGTGGTTGGTCAAGCTATCACACCAAGTGCATTTAACCAGCAATAGTCTGTTCATTTTTTGGCCATATACTAAATCAGGGGCAAGCTGCGCCCGTCACCAAGTGCATTTAACCAGCAAAAGTCTGTTCATTTTTTGGCCATATACTACATCAGGGGCAAGCTGCGCCCGTCACCAAGTGCATTTAACCCTCAGTAGTGTGGTTGGTCAAGCTGTCACATCAAGTGCATTTAACCAGCAATAGTCTGTTCATTTTTTGGCCATATACTACATCAGGGGCAAGCTGCGCCCGACACCAAGTGCATTTAACCCTCAGTAGTGTGGTTGGTCAAGCGTGGGTTTTACAGAAAAAAAAGGAGTTAGCTGAAATAGCATGAGATACAGAAATACAGCCAATACAATTATTGAAATAATCATCAGCTAACTCCTTTTTTTTCTGTAAAACCCATTCTGATTGAATATTATAAAATTGAATAGAATTACATGTTCAACAGTATCTGAATTAGGTTGCAACAATGTTGTATAATTGTTGCGCCGTATGCTTTGTGTACTCTTGTCTCCATGGTTATGTGACGTCATCACGTTGGACGCCGATATAGGCGCACTATTTAAATGTGTTTCATGCAGTAATTTACTATGCTTGACAAAGGCTCGTACTTGAGCCGAAACACGTGTCGCATTTGCGCTGTTCCTCCATGCTTTAATAAAGTGAAGATTGAGAAGAAGTGAAGTGCCGGTCTTTTATTCCATATTGTAAGTGGGTTTTTCTTACCCTGGACGCGAGCACCACGACTCTGCAAGAGGAGTGCCGACCGCTTTCATTTTTGTATTCGGTTCTCAGACTATGGGGACACTAAAAGATTATTTTTTTTGGTTCAAAAATGAAATCTCTGTGTAAATTTACATAAATAAAAAAAAGTATATATATTTGGTATTGCCTAGTCCGTATTAACCTGATCTATAAAAATATCACATGATCTAACCCCTCAGGTGAATACCGTAAAAATAAATTTGGAGTTTCTACTCTAGGGGTGCATCAGGGGGCTTCAAATGGGACATGGTGTCAAAAAGCAAGTCCAGCAAAATCTGCCTTCCAAAAACCGTATGACATTCCTTTCCTTGTGCGCCCTGCCGTGTGCCCGTACAGCAGTTTACAACCACATATGGGGTGTTTCTGTAAGCTACAGAATCAGAGCCATAAATATTGAGATTTGTTTGGCTGTTAACCCTTGCTTTGTAACTGGAAAAAAAATATCAAAATGGTAAATCTGCCAAAAAAGTGAAATTTTGAAATTTTATCTAGATTTTCCATCAATTCTTCTGGAACACCTAAAGGTTAACAAAGTTTGTAAAACCAGTTTTGAATACCTTGAGGGGTGTAGTTTCTTAGATGGGGTCACTTTTATGGAGTTTCTACTCTATGGGTGCATCAGGGGGGCTTCAAATGGGATATGGTGTAAATAAACCAGTCCAGCAAAATCTGCCTTCCAAAAACCACACGGCGTACCTTTCCGTCTACAATCCTACCGTGTGCCCGTACAGTAATTTACTGCCACATATGGGGTGTTTCTGTAAACTACAGAATCAGGGCAATAAATATAGTGTTTTGTTTGGCTGTTAACCCTTGCTTTGTTACTGGAAAAAATGGATTAAATAGAAAATTTGCAAAAAAATTGTATTCTCAAATGTTATCTCCATTTGCCAATAACTCTTGTGGAACACCTAAATGGTTGACAAAGTTTGTGAAACCAGTTTTGAATACCTTGAGGGGTGTAGTTTCTTAGATGGGGTCACCGTTATGGAGTTTCTACTCTAGGGGTGCTTTAGGGAGGCTTCAAATGGGACATGGTGTAAATAAACCAGTCCACCAAAATCTGCCTTCTAAAAACCACACGGCGCACCTTTCCCTCTACGCCCTACCGTGTGCCCGTACAGTAGTTTACGGCCACATATGGGGTGTTTCTGCAAACTACAGAATCAGGGCAATAAATATAGAGTTTTGTTTGGCTGTTAACCCTTGCTTTGTTACTAGAAAAAATGGATTAAATAGAAAATTTGGCAAAAAATGTAAATTCTCAAATTTCATCTCCATTTGCCAATAACTCTTGTGGAACACCTAAAAGGTTACCAAAGTTTGTAAAACCAGTTTTAAATACCTTTAGGGGTGTAGTTTCTTAGATGGGGTCATTTTCGGGTGGTTTCTATTATGTAAGCCTCAAAAAGTGACATCAGACCTGAACTGGTCCTTAAAAAGTGGGTTTGCTTCTAAGCCTTGTAACGTCCCCAAAAAATAAAATGTAATTCCCAAAATGATCCAAACATAAAGTAGACATATGGGGAATTTAAAGTAACAACTATTTTTGGCGGTATTACTATGTATTATAGAAGTATAGAAATTGAAACTTGGAAATTTGCTAATTTTTCATAATTTTTGGTAAATTTGGTATTTTTTTATAAATAAAAATATATATTTTTTACTCCATTTTAACAGTGTCATGAAGTACAATATGTGACAAAAAAAAACAATCTCAGAATGGCCTGGATAAGTAAAAGCGTTTTAAAGTTATTCACACATAATGGCCTAGTCCTTAAGGTGAAAATGAGCCAGGTCCTTAAGGGGTTAATGCTCAAATAGCAATATTAATGTACATATATAATAGGATACTTTAAGAGAAAAAAATGTATGTGTATATATCATATTCTGCATAGCAACAGATATTCAAATGAGGAGCTGAACCATCCAATCACGTTTTGATCTTTAGTTTATATAAACTGCTGTGCTGCATAGGTCCACCTCTTTCTTTATTGCTTATCAGATGACAGATAAGTACAATACCGTGTCCTCTCATATATGTATAATTGTGCTCCATATATATATATATATATATATATATATACACACTCACCTAAAGAATTATTAGGAACACCTGTTCTATTTCTCATTAATGCAATTATCTAGTCAACCAATCACATGGCAGTTGCTTCAATGCATGTAGGGTTGTGGTCCTGGTCAAGACAATCTCCTGAACTCCAAACTGAATGTCAGAATGGGAAAGAAAGGTGATTTAAGTAATTTTGAGCGTGTCATGGTTGTTGGTGCCAGACGGGCCAGTCTGAGTATTTCACAATCTGCTAAGTTACTGGGATTTTCACGCACAACCATTTCTAGGGTTTACAAAGAATGGTGTGAAAAGGGAAAAACATCCAGTATGCGGCAGTGCTGTGGGCGAAAATGCCTTGTTGATGCTAGAGGTCAGAGGAGAATGGGCCGACTGATTTAAGCTGATAGAAGAGCAACGTTGACTGAAATAACCACTCGTTACAACCGAGGTATGCAGCAAAGCTTTTGTGAAGCCACAACACGCACAACCTTGAGGCGGATGGGCTACAACAGCAGAAGACCCAACCGGGTACCACTAATCTACAAATAGGAAAAAGAGGCTACAATTTGCACAAGCTCCCCAAAATTGGACTGTTGAAGACTGGAAAAATGTTGCCTGGTCTGATGAGTCTCAATTTCTGTTGAGACATTCAAATGGTATAGTCCGAATTTGGCGTAAACAGAATGAGAACATGTATCCATCATGTCTGTGAAGGTTCTCATTTATCCAGGTCATGGTATATCTGTAAAGAATAAATCAAGGCAACTGGACGTACTGTAGATTTCTTGAAAACGTTTCACTCGTTTTTCCAACGAGCTTTCTCAATTCTGACTGACTGTACAAAAATTCTGGGAATAAATATGTAACTGAATCAACATCTGGTAATTATATTATAGTATAATTACCAGATGTTGATTCAGTTACATATTTATTCCCAGAAATTTTGTACAGTCACTCAGAATTGAGAAAGCTCGTTGGAAGAATGAGTGAAATGTTTTCAAGAAATCTACAGTATGTCCAGTTGCCTTGATTTATCCTTTACAGATATGTATCCATCATGCCTTGTTACAACTGTGCAGGCTGGTGGTGGTGGTGTAATGGTGTGGGGGATGTTTTCTGGGCACACTTTAGGCCCCTTAGTGCCAATTGGCCATCGTTTAAATGCCACGGGCTACCTGAGCATTGTTTCTGACCATGTCCATCCCTTCATGACCACATGTACCCATCCTCTGATGGCTACTTCCAGCAGGATAATGCACCATGTCACAAAGCTCGAATCATTTCAAATTGGTTTCTTGAACATGACAATGAGTTCACTGTACTAAAATGGCCCCCACAGTCACCAGATCTCAACCCAATAGAGCATCTTTGAGATGTGGTGGAATGGGAGCTTTGTGCCCTGGATGTGCATCCCTCAAATTTCCATCAACTGCAAGATGCTATCCTATCAATATGGGCCAACATTTGTAAAGAATGCTATCAGCACCTTGTTAAATCAATGCCACGTAGAATTAAGGCAGTTCTGAAGGCAAAAGGGGGTCCAACACCGTATTAGTATGGTGTTCCTAATAATTCTTTAGGTGAGTGTATATATATATATATATATATTTCTCTTTTCTCTACTTATCTCTGTACTTCCAGTGCCCTCCGGTCCCTGCTCCATTTCACAAGTGCATACCTGCAGCGCATTTCCACATGTCGGGTCTTCCCCCGAGATCTTGCAGGATTTTGACCGCAACACAGTTATAATACTGAGATTCGCTGGCTTTTTCTCCTGTCATACGCCGGACATTCTGACAGGAGAAACGTAACTCTCGCCTTATCCTATCCTAGCCTGCCACCTAGAGCATTCACATAGTATTACTTCTATTTAAACTACCATTAGTACTGATCATAACATAAGGGTTGATTTTAACTCTTATTAAATTAGATTTATGTATTTATTTACCTCAAATATATAAAGAAAATTTCACTATAGTTATAATATAGATATAATTTACCTCATTAATATATATAAGAAATACTATATATATACCTCTTCAGAATATGTCTGATGAGGGTGTGGAAATGAGGATGGAGCAGGAAATACATACACCTGCAATTGTTGAGGGAATTTCAGCAAATGCTATTAAAGATTTAGTTGACAAGTCTATAAAACAAGCCCTTGGATCTGCTATATCATCGTTTAACGATAATATCAATAAATCCGTGGCCATGGCGATGTCAAAAGCTAAACAGATTTCTGAACCCAACATCCATCCTTCGACGCCTTCCGACCAATTTTGGTCAGCAGACGATTCAACCACACACAGACCAGGGAAGTCCACCCACAAGCGTCATATTACGGACAATGATGACTCTCCTACTAAATATATGGCAGGAGAAAGTATAAATATTTCTAAGACCCCGTCTCATGACGGTGGTACAACCAAGCAATCTCTCCCCTCACGTTCTAGACCCTCGGCTCCAGAGGAAGAATGTCGTAAGAGGGCACATACATCTTCTAGATGCAATAAGCCGGATTTATATGTAGATTACTCTAGCCAGCAATCATCTGCGGCGTCTAATTCCCCAGATACGGAATATGCATATGATTGTGAGGAGGCTAATTATGATTGTTTGGATGAGGAATCCCCTATACCAGAAAATTCTGAGTCAGTTATATTGGATACTCAGGGTTTACCCTTTGTTACACCAAACCAAATAAAACACCCCAGATCAGGGGATTGGGCTCCGCTACCCCAAAATAAACCTCTGGATAAGCTCGATCGCCTTTGCCTTCTAAAGCAGACGTTACGCCAGCTATTGATCCGGCCCTCTCTAAGTATTTATTAAAAACAGGAAAGCACCCAAAAAAAGGGAAAGATAAATCTTTCAAATCTATCCAAGATAAAATATTGGATTTATTAGGTCCACTGACCAAAATAATAAACATGTCAGAACAGTCCACTTCTACTGGTGAACCAGTTAACACAGAAGTGTTACGTGGTTGAGCACAGAGAGCTATGTGTATTCTAGGGAATACCAATGCAGCAATCTGCTCTGAAAGGCATAAGTCGGTATTGGTGCGCCAAGATCCACAGCTAGTCCACCTGGCACATAATGACCCAGACCCTTCAAGTGAGGGTGTTTATTTGGAGATTCTTTTCTAAAAGATCTCAATAAATATGTAGGGCTTTTTAATTCCCTTGACAAAGCCCAGACATCTGTTAAAAACTTACGAAATCTCAACAATTTCCTTACATTTCAACATTTCAAGATGGAAGGCATCCATCTTCTATGGGACCTTCTACTTCACAAC
This sequence comes from Bufo gargarizans, assembly GCF_014858855.1. Classification (NCBI taxonomy): domain Eukaryota; kingdom Metazoa; phylum Chordata; class Amphibia; order Anura; family Bufonidae; genus Bufo; species Bufo gargarizans. The sequence continues at coordinate 105,312,921 of NC_058083.1, forward strand.
GACTGGTTATTGAAGATAGACTTAAAAGATGCATATACTGTCCCCATTCACCCTTCTTTCCATCATTTTCTCCAGTTTGTCTGGAAGGACCAAAAATTGCAATTTACTTGCCTCCCTTTTGGCCTTTCTTTGGCCCCATGGTGCTTCACCAAATTGATGAAGCCTGTAGTAGCACTTCTCAGAAGTCGAGAGGTTCGACTGATCATATATCTGGATGATATATTGATCATGGCCTCTTCCCTCAAACTCATTCACCCACACCTACATTGGACAATAACTCTCCTTACAGGTTTGGGTTTCCTTATAAACCACAAAAAATCAATCCTGATTCCTTCAAAAGGACTGGAATTCTTAGGATTCCTTATAAATACCCGATTAGATCTATTAAGCCTTCCAGCTTGGAAGTTGCATGCCATTCGCAAAGAAATTTGTGCTATACTGTCCATAGAACTAATATCTTTAAGAAAACTTGCTTGTATCGTAGAGTTACTTTCCGCCTCAATCCAGGCAATTTCTCTGCACCTCTTCACTACAGAGCTCTCTAGAGACTAAAGTCTCAACATCTCAGAGAAGGTCTGAATTATTCAGATCAGATTCTGTTATCAGCAGACGCCAAGGAAGAATTAACTTGGTGGCTCCACCATGTTCAAGAATATAATGGAAAAGCGATTTTCACTTCCAATCCAGACTCGGATGCAAGTCTTCTCGGCTGGGGCGCTCATTGCGGCCCATTATCCACAGGAGGGAGATGGTCAGAAGCTGAATCTTCACTCCATATCAATTGTCTAGAGCTTTTAGCCAGCTCTTTCGCCTTGAAGAGTTTCACAAAACACAAATCCAACAGTTGTGTTCTTCTCAGATTGGACAACATATCGGCGGTCCAATACATCAACCGTCTAGGGGGTCCCAAATCCAAAATGTTAGTGGATATTGCCAGAGACTTTTGGTATTTTTGTTTGAAAAAGAACATTGTCCTGAGGGAGGAATATATTCCAGGAATTTCCAATTCAGTGGCGGATTGGAATTCTCGTTATCTATCCGACTCCAGCGATTGGAGATTAGATCTACTGATTTTCAAAGAGATAGACGCTCTCTGGGGTCCTCTCCAAATAGATCTATTTGCATCCTGACTCAATTGCCAGATCCCTCATTTCTTCATTTGGTGTCCGGATCCGGACACTCTGGGGGTGGATGCATTTCGTCAATCATGGCTTCAAGGAATTCTGTATGCTTTGCCTCCTTTTTCTCTCATAACGAGAGTTCTTCTTCAGGTCCTACACCAGGATGCCACAGTGGCTCTCATTACCCCATGGTGGACCACTCAATCATGGTTTCCTCAATTACTGGGAATGACGATAGACATTCAGAGGATCCTTCCATCCCACCAATCCACTCTTACAGACCCATCGGGGAATTACCACCCTCTCCTTCTGTCGGCTCTTCAAGGTCATGTTACCAGTGGGGTTCCACAGGGATCTGTACTGGGACCAATTTTGTTTAATATCTTCATAAGTGATATTGCAAAAGGCCTCGATGGTAAGGTTTGTCTTTTTGCTGATGACACAAAGATATGTAACAGGGTTGATGTTCCTGGAGGGAAACGCCAAATGGAAAAGGATTTAGGAAAACTAGAAGAATGGTCAGAACTCTGGCAACTGAAATTTAATGTGGATAAGTGCAAGATAATGCACCTGGGGCGTAAAAACCCAAGGGCAGAATATAGAATATTTGACACAGTCCTGACCTCAGTATCTGAGGAAAGGGATTTAGGAGTAATTATTTCAGAAGACTTAAAGGTGGGAAGACAATGTAATAGAGCAGCACGAAATGCCAGCAGAATGCTTGGATGTATAGGGAGAGGTATAAGCAGTAGAAAGAGTGAAGTGCTTATGCCGCTGTACAGAACACTGGTGAGACCTCACTTGGAGTATTGTGCGCAGTACTGGAGGCCATATCTCCAGAAGGATATAGATACTCTAGAGAGAGTTCAGATAAGAGCTAGTAAACTAGTACATGGATTGCAGGATAAAACTTACCAGGAAAGGTTAAAAGACCTTAATATGTATAGCTTGGAAGAAAGAAGAGACAGAGGGGATATGATAGAAACTTTTAAATACATAAAGGGAATCAACTCGGTAACGGAGGAGAGCATATTTAAAAGAAGAAAAACTACCACAAGAGGACACAGTTTTAAATTAGAGGGGCAAAGGTTTAAAAGTAATATAAGGAAGTATTACTTTACTGAGAGAGTAGTGGATGCATGGAATAGCCTTCCTGCAGAAGTGGTAGCTGCAAATACAGTGAAGGAGTTTAAGCATGCATGGGATAGGCATAAGGCTATCCTTCATATAAGATAGGGCCAGGGACTATTCATAGGATTCAGATATATTGGGCAGACTAGATGGGCCAAATGGTTCTTATCTGCCGACACACATTCTATGTTTCTTTCTCTAGTGGTTTGGTTGATATCCAGCCAACAACATCTAGTTCAGAACTTTCACAATCCGCTAAAGATCTCCTCACAGAAGCTTGGGCTCCAGGTACCAGATCTTTTTACAGATCAGCCTAGAAAATTTGGGTTCATTGGTGCTCACAACGGCATCTGGACCCCATATCTGCCGCTTTATCCCACATCTTAAATTTCCTTTCTGAGTCTTTTGAATCCGGCAAGGCTTATCGAACGATAAACGTTTATCGTTCAGCCATCTCTTCTACCCACTTACCCATTGATTCCATACCTGTGGGTAAACACCCATTAATATGCCGTCTCATCAAGGATATTCATTTCAAAAGACCTCCTTTACCCAGAATTCAGACTACATGGGATGTGTCTGTTTTACTTAATTTTATTTCATCTTGGGATGATAATAACGATCTTTCTCTCAAATTTCTTTCTTTCAAATTGACTGTCCTTTTATGTCTTGTATCTTGTAAACGAATGTCTGACATTCAGGCCTTAGATATATTACATACTCACCGCAAGGAGGTCTTTTTTCCATATCTCGCAGTACCAAAACTGGACTTCAATCTATATTTTACCCAGCTTTTCCTCTTCAACCAAAGTTACGTGTAGTCAGATGTCTGAAGGCTTACGAACTAATGACTGAACCTTACCGTTCTTCTTCTTCTTCTCAACTCCTGATTTCCTTTTGCCACCCTTATTTGCCAGTATCATCGGCCACTCTGGCCAGATGGGTTAAACAAACCATGTCACTAGCTGGCATTGACACTTCTATATTTGGCGCCCACTCTACTCGGCGCGCAATGACAACTAATGCAGCCAAATCAAGAGGCTAATTAACCGAAATACTTAAGACAGCAGATTGGTCGTCTGACACTACTTTTAAAACTTTCAATTATAGACCTCAACCTCACATTTCTATGTCGGTGATATCATAATAATATTTAACTTGTCTTTTATATTGTCTTGTAGCTTTAAAATTGCAATGATATGAGCCTCCCGTCTGCCATAAAATTTGTGATTTTCCTAGTCTTATGACAGAAAATATAGATTTTTATAAAGACGGGAGGCGAGTATCATCCCTCCCAAATACCCCATCCTACACTTATTTTTTCTATCGTTACAGGATACTAAAGACTTACATTTCAAAGTAGATTCCTGTTTATTTCCTATGATCGAACGATCATCTATTCTCATTTCATGGTATCCAGTTCCTAAAGTGCTCCTCAATTCGATTATTATCTCCAAGTTTTTGTGTTCTTTCTGATTTGCTTGTCGAAAGAGGTGGAGCTACGCAGCGCAGCGGTTTATATAGACTAAAGATCAAGCCGTGATTGGATGCCTCAGCTCCTCATTTGAATATCTGTTGCTATGCAGAATATGATATATACACATACATTTTTTTCTCTTAAAGTATCTGTGACAAGCCCAATCTTGCCACACTGCATTGGAGAAGCCTGGTTGCCCGCCTGCTTCCTTTAGACTATGGCCCCATGTTGAAACGCTTGATTTTCCCCTGCAAAGACTATGTGAAAGAATTTGGCTCCATGGCAATTGAACTGTATTCGTTTAGTCTGAGTGCCATTAACCTAATAATATGCACTCAGACCTGAGCTATCTGGGGATATGTTAAATGTCTATGTTGTATGCAATAGCTGCACAGTTAAATATTCTTATGTCTTTTTTTGTCTTTTGCTACCATGTGGCTAATAAATTTTTGCCTCTGCTCATAGAGATAAATTGGATTACTTCCCAATTGTCTCCAGGACAGAAGACATTGTGTAAATTTGTGTATTCTCCTGCCTACGATAATTACATTAATCCATTGTGTAAGCTAATTGTATCATCGACAGAGAGGAGGATTTTGTGTGGGAGTGTCTGAGTGTATTGTACGTGGTTACTAGTTGTTTTACAAAACCCTGTGGGTGGTACTAATGTGTAAGAATGTGCATATAAGAACAATAAACACACAGCTCTGGCTGACCACTGCTTGACCCTCAACACGGAGCCTCATCTCGTTCTTGGGGGGATTGTATGCTGTTAGAGGCTGATTGCAAGGAGTGTAAGCCGCTTGAATGCGCTTCCTATTCATCTGCTAGCAGCTATTCGTGAGGTTCCGTTCGGGAGTTTGGGGTGCTATGATGTATTCCGTTCGGGAGTTTGGACCATTCCCTTGTATGCCATTCGGGAGTTTGGTGTTCTGTAAGTAGCTGTGCCTGTAGCTCTGGAAGGGGAAGATCGCCTAAACGGTTTTAACCCCTTTTATGCCCGGGGTGCCATTACAGTATCCTATTATATATGTACATTATCATTGCTATTTGAGAATTAAAGAAGATTAATGCAATGATACTCGCCTCCCGTCTTTATAAAATCAATATTTCCCATCATAAGACTAGGAAAATCACTAATTGCTGATCCACAGGATCCACAGGATCATAAGTGTCTAATTTCTCTGAACACTGGGATGTCCAGTGATCACAAGAGTCCCAGAATTGACTAGTGGTGTGCCTTTGTGACCACCACGCCATTCACTTCTGTGGGAACACTGGAGATAGCCAAGAGCTGTACTCAGAAATCCCATAGAAGTGAATAGATAGATGGTCTGGCAGGTTCACTAACCTCCATTCACATACAGTCAGGTCCATATATACTGGGACATCGACACAATTCTAACATTTTTGGCTCTATACACCGCCACAATGGATATGAAATGAAACAAACAAGATGTGCTTTAACTGCAGACTGTCAGCTTTAATTTGAGGGTATTTACATCCAAATCAGGTGAACAGTGTAGGAATTACAACAATTTGCATATGTGCCTCCCACTTGTAAAAGGGACCAAAAGTAATGGGAAATTATAATAATCATAAATCAAACTTTTACTTTTTAATACTTGGTTGCAAATCCTTTGCAGTGATTTACATCCTGAAGTCTGGAACGCATAGACATTACCAGATGCTGGGTTTCTGCCAGGCCTCTACTGCAACTGTCTTCAGTTCCTGCTTGTTCTTGGGGCATTTTCCCTTCAGTTTTCTCTTCAGCAAGTGAAATGCATGCTCAAACGGATTCAGGTCAGGTGATTGACTTGGCCATTGCATAACATTTCACTTCTTTCCCTGAAAAAAACTCTTTGGTTGCTTTTGCAGTATGCTTAGGGTCATTGTCCATTTGCACTGTGAAGCGCCGTCCAATGAGTTCTGAAGATTTTGGCTGAATATGAGCAGATAATATTGCCCAAAACACTTCAAAATTCATCCTGCTGCTTTTGTCAGCAGTCACATCATCAAAAAATACAAGAGAACAAGTTCCATTGGCAGCCATACATGCCCACGCCATGACACTACCACCACCATGCTTCACTGATGAGGTGGTATGCTTAGGATCATAAGAAGTTTGTCACGGGGCGCCAAAGGCACACTCGGTCTCCCATCAGCCGCAGACCTGCTTCTTAACTTCGGGAGCGAGGATCTGTGTTTGGCCTTGTTCCCAGGGCGGCTTTGCTAGCTGGGAGGCTCCCTGCTCCTAGGTCTGCCTTGAGCACCGAGCTGATCACTCGGTGTTCGACTTGTCTGTCTGTCGGTCATGTGACGCTGGCCACGTCACATGACCCTCAGACCCCACTATAAATACAGGCAGCCTGCTGGCCACAGGTTGCCTGTTAATTCTAGGTTCCTGGCTATTTGTTGGACTACTGAATACTTACCTGATCCTGTTCCCTGACTTTGCCTGCTCCTCCTGTACTGCGCATCCGTCCCGGTATTGTGACCTCGGCTCCCACCTGACTACTCTCTGCGGACTCCTCTGGTACTTCTCTACTCTCCTGGTATTTGACCCCGGCTTCTCCTGACCATTCTTTGCTTAACCCTTTGTACTGCGTAGCTCTCTTGGTTCTGACCCGGTCCGTTCACGTTCTGTATTTTGTCTTGTCTGTCTTCCCTGCACATATCCTAAGTAAGGGACTGTCGTCCAGTTGTCCCCTGTCATCAGGACTCGTGAGGCAAGCAGGCAGGGCCAGGGGTGAGGGTAGAGCGCAGTGGTCAATATCCTTCCCCCTGTGTGTGTGTGGATGTGACCATTACAGATTAACAGGCCCAATAACCACTGTATCATGAATCCTCTTGTGACCCTGACTGACCATGTCTCTAACCTGACACAGATGGTGCAGGAGCTAGGAGAGAAACTCTGTTCTTTTGAGTTAGGGCAAGGTTCTTCCACTCCTCAGTCCTCCACATTTTGAGCCCCAGATCAAGCTCCCAGAACCCTTTTCTGGAGATCGGAAGAGGTTTCTTTCCTTTAAGGAGAGTTGCAAACTCTACTTCCGTTTGTGCCCCATGTCCTCCGGTCCCGAGAGCCAACACGTGGGGATTATCATTTCTCTACTACAGGGTGATCCCCAGGACTGGGCATTCTCGTTACCTCCTGGGGCCAGTTGTCTAACTTCTATGGAGGTTTTTTTTCAGGCCCTGGGTACCCTCTATGACGAACCAGACAGGGCCCTGGTAGCCGAGACGGCTCTTAGGGCACTGGTTCAGGGCCATCTCCCTGCGGAGGAGTATTGCACCCAATTCAGACGGTGGTGTGTCCCCTCAGGATGGAATGAACCAGCCCTGAAGAGTCAGTTTAGGTCTGGTCTGTCTGATCATTTAAAAGATCTATTAGTCAGTTATCAAATTCCAGAGACCTTAGAAGAGATGATGACCTTAGTTGTCCGACTTGACCGACGAGTTAGAGAGAGACGACAAGAACGACAGTTCTGTTCTCAGATGGTGGTCCAGCCAGAGGCCTTTTCCAGGGACCCCACTGAGGTCTCCACCGAGGAACCCATGCAGGTTGGCATGACCCGGGGTAATCTTCGTCGCAGACGCGGAGAGTGCTTCTACTGTGGAGATCCTGGCCATTGGATCAACAAGTGTCCTAAGAGGGTCCTCTCTGACAAGTCTCCTAAGGCAAGACAACCTAAAGACCAGGTACACCCTGATTTTTCTAAATGTAAGATTTTGGTACCCATAACAATTTCTCTGGGAGTTAATAAGTGGCCGGGTAAGGCCTTTATTGATTCCGGTTCAGCGGCCAGCTTTATTGACTTTGAATATGCTAGTAAATTGGGTATTCCAATGTTTGCTTTACCTACACCTATCCATGTCATGGCTATTGATGCTACTCCCCTGATTGTTGGTACGGTGAGGTCATGTACCTATGAAATTTCTCTAACTGTGGGTGTGTGCCTGTAAAGGGGGAATATTAATCACCAATATTATGCGAATATCGATAATTAATATTCCTAAATAGGAGGAGTCATCTAGTGAAGACTCCGCCTATTTATACCTTTATATAACAATAACAACAATACTTTCGCTATGCTTTACACTAATCACTAATGCTAGCTGCATGCGCCTTACTCACTACCGCTAACAAGTATACACTACACAAAGGGTACAAATATAACGGTATTTAATACACCAAGCACGCAATACAGTAATTACACAACACTAAATACACAGTACTCCACTACACTACACGTTCCCAAATTCCACCCACAAACTAACTATACAATACACACATACAAGTATCATTAACAACCCACCCGCCTAGCTCTATACTGTCCCTACGGGGTTACAAGAGGGTTAAACACGTTTGCAGAGCAGAAGCATGCTCTACAGCGCAGCAGTGACAGTTTGTTTGCAGAGCAGAAGCATGCTCTACAGCGCAGCAGTGCAGGGGTTATTCCAGGGGCAAGGGTTATCAGGGACCAGGGTGCACAGTAGGTTGCACACAGGGAGCAGTAGGGGGTATGAGGGGGGGGTTAACCAGGGGATCAGGGGTGTAGGAGAAGGGTTAGGTGAGGGGGAATCATTGGTGGGATAGGGGTTATCAGGGGACTGGCAGTGAGGGGGTTATCTGCCCGGGTACAGGGTGTGCAGCAGGCACACAGCAGGGAGATAGGGGATGATAAGGTGGGTAGCAGGGGGTCAGGGAATAAGGGGGTGATACTCATGCTCGTTCTTCTAGGGTGATCCTCGCCAGCCAGGGGGCCGCTCTGTACAGAGCGCCGAACGCGCTCTCCTCTGGGGGGGGGCGGCAGGGATCTTCTCCTGAGCGCAGGATGCGCTCTCCCATCAGTTAGAGGGGGGTCAGGTCGGGCGTCCAGATAAGCGCAGGATGCGCTCCTATCAGGTGGGGGTCCGGTCCTCACTTCCGAGCGCAGGACGCTCTCTCCTCATGTGGGGGCCCAGACCCTAACTTCCCTCCTGAGTGCCGGGCCGCCGGATATTTAAACCCAGCCACCCGCACTCCCGCGCTGCGCCGCCCACCAGGGGGCGCGCGCGCGCCCACATCATCCACGTGGGCCGGCGCAGTGATATGACGTCACTGCGCCGGCCCGCACATCGGGGACGCACTGCAGACAGGCGGGAGATCCTTTGATCTCCCGCCTGCTGCACCTAGCATTCCGGACAGTGCGATAGTAATCGCACTGTCGGAATGCGCATAATAGGAGGAGGGGAGGCTTCTCCCCTTCTTCTATCATGCGTAATTATCTCCAGCGGCGCTGGAGATAATTACAACAAAGGGCTCAGATTCTGTTGAATCTGAGCTCTTTGTATCCATCAGGATGACCGGACCCTTGTCCAGTCATTCTGATGGAATTAGCCAGATTGCATCGGTTTGAATGCTTGGGGCACATTCAAACCGATGCACCTGGTTTCAGGTGTAGGAGGGGGGGGGGGGTTTATATGGTATGGGGATATGATAAGGGGGCATAATATGATCTTAACCGGGACATATATATCAGGGAGCACAAGCCCCTACAATATGAGAGGGCACAAGCCCCTACAATATAAGGGGGCACATATTTCCCACAGGGGCCACCATGAGCCCCTGGGGATCATCATGGGCAGATGTGCGCAGATGCTGGGCACATCTGCGCACATCGTCCTATGATGCTGTGGTTGATGTATGCACATATATACCATGCATGCCCGCACGTGTTTGCAGGCATGTATGGATATATATGCATACGTCTCAACCGTTCCTCAACAGTGCCACTCTGAGAGATGTTCTCTGTTAGTCCTGGAGAACCTACCGGTTGAGGTGGTACTAGGGTTGCCTTGGCGCCATTTACATAACCCCACAATAGATTGGTCCAAAGGAGAGTTGGTGAAATGGGGACCTAAGTGTGACTCATGCTTGTCCGTGGTCCAGGCTGGGGTTTCAGTAAGGTCTAATACATTACCCTCAGTTATTAAGGAATATTCTGATGTATTCTCATTCCCTACTCCAGAGGTTCTACCCCCCCATAGACCTTATGATTGCGCCATAGAGCTAATAGAGGGTGCCAAATTTCCTGAAGGGCGAATTTATCATCTTTCTAAGCCCGACCGCAAGGCTATGGAAGATTATATTAAGGAGAGCCTTACTAAAGGGCATATTAGACCTTCAGTATCTCCTATGGGAGCAGAGTTTTTCTTTGTTAAGAAGAAGGATGGTGGTCTTAGGCCTTGTATTGATTACCGGAGATTAAATAAAATCACTGTCCATAATAGATACTCTCTCCCATTGATTCCGGATTTATTTAACCAGGTACTGGGGGCAACCTGGTTTTCCAAGATTGACCTAAAAGAGGCATACAATTTAATCCGAATCAAGGAGGGAGACGAATGGAAGACAGCGTTCAATACTCTGATAGGACACTTTGAATATCAGGTGATGCCTTTTGGACTCAGCAATGCCCCAGCTGTGTTCCAAAACTTCATGAATGACATTCTTAGGGAGTTCTTAGGTAAATTTATTATTGTCTATCTTGACGACATTTTGATATTCTCTCCTGATTTCAAATCTCATGTGTCTCATGTCAAACAAGTATTAGAGGTGTTGAGGGAGAACCAGCTATCCGCTAAGCAAGAGAAATGTGTCTTTGGTGCACAGGAGATACTGTTTCTAGGGCATGTTCTGACGCCTCACGCCTTTAAGATGGATCCTGGTAAGGTTTTGGCAATTAAGGAATGGGTAAGGCCTTCATCCTTAAAGGCCTTACAACGGTTTTTGGGTTTCGCTAATTACTATCGCAAATTTATCATGAATTTTTCTGTAATTGCTAAACCATTGACCGACATTACTAAGAAAGGGGCGGATTTGGAGAATTAGTCTACCAAAGCCATTTCTTTATTTGAAACATTAAAAAAGGCATTTAGTAGCGCTCCCATTCTGATCTAGCCTGATCAGGAGAGACCCTTTATTGTGGAGGTGGATGCGTCCGAGGACGGCGCAGGAGCAGTCCTTTCACAAGGTCCTGCTAGCCTCACTAACCTGAGACCGTGTGCCTTCTTCTCCAGGAAATTCTCTCCCACGGAGCGAAACTACGACATAGGGAATAGGGAGCTGCTGGCTATTAAATGGGCATTTGAGGAGTGGAGGCATTTTTTGGAGGGGGCAAGGCATCGGGTAACTGTTGTCACTGACCATAAAAACCTAATGTTTCTCGAGTCTGCTAAGAGGTTGAATCCCCGACAAGCCCGATGGGCTCTGTTTTTTACCCGTTTTGATTTCTCAATTACGTTCAGGCCGGGAAGTAAAAATGTGAAGGCAGACGCATTATCTCGGAGCTTCCATGCTTTTCAACCTACTGAGGCACCGCCTGAATCCATCCTACCAGCAAACATCTTCTTAGCGGCTCTAACCCAGGATATCTCGGCTCGCATTAAGGCTGAACAACATCTGGCACCGGCATCCACCCCAACAGATAAGTTGTTTGTTCCCGTACAATTTCGTCTCCAGCTGTTGGGGGAGTGTCACGATTCTGCCTTTTGTGGACATCCGGGTTTTGAGGGCACTAAGGATCTGGTTTCTAGATCTTATTGGTGCCCACTCTGACCAGGGATGTCAAGTCCTACGTGTCAGCCTGTGAGGTTTGTGCCAGGTCTAAGACACCTAGGACTCGCTCTGCTGGTAACCTACGACCCCTACCTATTCCCAGTAGACCCTGGTCCCATATCTCGATGGACTTTATAACTGACCTACCGCTGGCGGAGGGTAAGACTGTGGTTTGGGTAGTGGTCGATAGGTTTAGCAAGATGGTTCATTTAATTCCCCTGTCTAAACTTCCGAATGCAAAAACCCTGGCGTCTATTTTTGTGTGAGAGATTGTTCGTTTACATGGCATCCCGGAAAATATTGTTTCTGACAGGGGTGTGCAGTTTGTGTCCAAATTCTGGAGGGCCTTCTGTCAAAGATGTAAAATTTCATTGTCTTTTTCTTCCACCTATCATCCTGAGAGTAATGGGCAGACTGAACGCCTTAATCAGTCTGTGGAACAATTCTTGAGGTTGTATGGTGCTGATGACCAGCAATTATGGGTCAAATTCCTTCTTGTTGGCTGAATTTGCTTTGAATAACCATGTCAATTCTTCTGCTGGGGTCTCCCCTTTCTTTTGTAACCATGGTTTTCATCCCTGTTTTCATTCTGGGTCGTCCGTCTCCTCCTCTAACCCTGAAGCAGATAAACTCTCCTCCGAACTATGCACAGTTTGGGCCCGGGTTCAATCGAACCTAGAAAAGGCTCAAAGTTCTCAAAAACTCAAGGCCGATAGGAGACGTTCAAGGGGGGTGAACTTTCAGGTTGGAGATAAAGTATGGTTGTCCTCCAAGAATCTATCTCTCAAGGTAGCTTCTAGAAAATTTGCTCCTCGTTTTATTGGACCGTATAAGATCACAGAGGTGATTAATCCGGTATCGTTTAAGTTGGAGCTGCCCAAGTCGTTCCACATTTATAATGTATTTCATAAATCTCTACTTAAAAAGTATTTTGAACCTGTTGTACCGTTGAAAGCCTCGCCTCTGCCGGTTCTTGTTAGTGATGCTGTCGAGTATGTGGTGTCTAAGATAGTGGATGTCAGGAGAGTGCGTAATTCTTTACAGTACCTGATTCACTGGAAGGGGTATGGACCCGAAGAGAGATCTTGGGTACCCGCCAGGGAGGTTCATGCTCGTAGAACACCCTGAAAGGCCATCGCCTGAAGTCTTGGGTCCGGTGGCCCCTCGTAAAAGGGGGGGTACTGTCACGGGGCGCCAAAGGCGCACTCTGTCTTCCATCAGCCGCAGACCTGCTGCTTAGCTTCGGGAGCGAGGATCTGTGTTTGGCCTCGTTCCCAGGGCGGCTTTGCTAGCTGGGAGGCTCCCTGCTCCTAGGTCTGTCTTGAGCGCAGAGCTGATCACTCGGTGCTCGACTTGTCTGTCTGTCGGTCATGTGACGCTGGCCACATCACATGACCCTCAGACCCCACTATAAATACAGGCAGCCTGCTGGCCACAGGTTGCCTGTTAATTCTAGGTTCCTGGCTATTTGTTGGACTACTGAATACTTACCTGATCCTGTTCCCTGACGATCCTTTGCCTGCTCCTCCTGTACTGCGCATCCGTCCTGGTATTGAGACCTCGGCTCCCACCTGACTACTCTCTGCGGACTCCTCTGGTACTTCTCTACTCTCCTGGTATTTGACCCCGGCTTCTCCTGACCATTCTTTGCTTAACCCTTTGTACTGCGTAGCTCTCTTGGTTCTGACCCGGTCCGTTCACGTTCTGTATTTTGTCTTGTCCGTCTTCCCTGCACATATCCTAAGTAAGGGACTGTCGTCCAGTTGTCCCCTGTCATCAGGACTCGTGAGACAAGTAGGCAGGGCCAGGGGTGAGGGTAGAGCGCAGTGGTCACTATCATTCCCCTGTGTGTGTTACACAGTTACTTTCCTTCTTCATACTCTTCTCTTCCCATCACTCTGGTACAAGTTGATCTTGGTCTCATCTGTCCATAGGATGTTGTTCCAGAACTGTGAAGGCTTTTTTAGATGTCATTTGGCAAACTCTAATCTGGCCTTCCTGTTTTTGAGGCTCACCAATGGTTTACATCTTGTGGTGAACCCTCTGTATTCCCTCTGGTGAAGTCTTCTCTTGATTGTTGACTTTGACACACATACACCTAACTCCTGAAGAGTGTTCTTGTTCTGGCCAACTGTTGTAAAGGGTGTTTTCTTCACCAGGGAAATTATTCTTCAGTCATCCACCACAGTTGTTTTCCATGGTCTTCTGGGTCTTTTGGTGTTGCTGAGCTCACCGGTGCATTCCTTCTTTTTGGCCACACCTAATGTTTTTGCTATCTCTCTGATGGGTTTGTTTTGTTTTTTCAGCCTAATGATGGCTTGCTTCACTGATAATGACAGCTCTTTGGATCTCATCTTGAGAGTTGACAGCAACAGATTCTAAAGATTCCAAATGCAAATAACACACTTGAAATGAACTCTGGACCTTTTATTTGCTCATTGTAAATGGGATAATGAGGGAATAACACACACCTGGCCACGGAACAGCTGAGAAGCCAATTGGCCCATTACTTTTGGTCTCTTAACAAGTGGGACAAAAAAGTATTAGGTCAGCACTACTCACTGTTGTTTCAGTGTTCCGGTATGTGGTGGTGCCCGCAGCGTTGGATCCCAGTCTGGGGGTTCCCGTAATTTTCAGCAGCGGATAAGGAAGCCACAGCACTCAAGTGGATCAATTTCAATTTCTTTTATTTCACCTCTTGTGGCAAAGTTTTGACCAAACGATCTTTATCAAGCTTTTTATGGTGCTTGATAAAGACCGTTAGGTCGAAACGTTGCCACAAGAGGTGAAATAAAGGAAATTGAAATTGATCCACTTGAGTGCCGTGGCTTCCTTATCTGCCGTTAACAAGTGGGAGGCACATATGCAAACTGTTGTAATTCCTACACCGTTCAGCTGATTTGGATGTAAATGCCCTCAAATTAAAGCTGACAGTCTGCAGTTAACCCCTTAAGGACACATGACGTACCGGTACGGCATGTTTCCCGAGTCCTTAAGGACACATGACGTACCGGTACGTCATGGCTTTCAATAGCGATGCCGGCGCCGCGGGGGTTAATCGGAACGGGATGCCGGCTGAAATCATTCAGCCGGCATCCTGTAACAATGCAGGGGGGGGTCATTTGACCCCCCCGCATCGACGATCGCAGAAAACCGCAGGTCAATTCAGACCTGCGGTTTTCTGCGTTTCCGGTCCATTCGGGTGTCCTGTGACCCGATGAACCGGAAAAAGACTGCGATCGGTGGCGTAATTTTACACCACCAATCGCAGTCCGAGGATTTGCAGAGGCGGAGCTGGCCCTGGTGCTGAACGCCGCTGTCCAGGGTGCTGATTGGTGCAGGGGAGAGAGGCGCGAGATTCAAACTTCCTGCGCTCCTCTCTCCCCTCCTCTTCCTGTCCAGCACCCTGACCGTGCAGCATCGTCCAGCACCAGCTCCTGTGTCCCCCTAATCGGCATCCATCACCCTCCTGCACCCATCGCCACCCAGGTAGGTTAGGGTCAGTGAGGGAGAGGCACCTTTAGGCAGGGATAGAAGGGAAAAGTTAGAAAAAAAAGAAAAGCACATTTATTCCAAACTTTTTTGTTTCAGCTTCCAGACCCCAGACCCCCCCTGCTACTTGCCCCCCCCCCCCCGCATCCCCCCCACCACCAGCCCCCCCCAGCTGGTGTCCCCCAGTGGACTTTGAGCCTGAGATTCCGGATTTCGCTGGCAATCCTGGAATCCAGATTCCCACAGTGGGGTTTACTGAAATATACTTTTTTAGTTTTTTTTTTCAGTAACCCACTGGTGAATCTGATGGTGGAGCAGACGAATCTGTACGCCCAACAGTTCGTCGCTCAAAACCCGGGCTCATTTTTGGCTAGACCCGGTGGCTGGACGCCGGTCAGTGCAGCCGAGATGAGGACATTTTGGGGCCTCGTGCTGCATATGGGTCTAGTGCAAAAACCCAGTGTCAGGCTGTACTGGAGTGGGGACGTCCTATACCAGACCCCACTGTACAGTACGGCCATGACACGCTCCCAGTTTGAGGCCATCCGGAAATGTCTGCATTATTCCGATAATGCAGCATGTCCCCCCCGAAGTGATCCTGCCTATGACCGGCTGTACAAGATACGGCCGGTCATCGATCACTTTGGGGCCACATTTCAGCAGGCCTACGTACCTGGAAGGGAGGTCGCGGTTGATGAGTCTCTCGTTGAGTTCAAGGGGAGACTCAGTTTCCGCCAATACATTCCCACAAAGCAGGCGAGGTATGGCGTGAAGCTATACAAAATTTGTGAGAGTACCTCAGGGTACACTTACAAATTTTGTGTGTACGAGGGGCGAGATTCCCGGATTCAACCACCAGAATGTCCCCCCACTCTGGGTGTTACCGGGAAACTCGTGTGGGACCTTATGTACCCACTGCTGGATAAGGGTTACCACTTGTACGTGGACAACTTTTATACCAGCATTCCCTTGTTCAGGTCCCTTGCCGCCAGATCCACGTTCGCTTGTGGGACCGTGCGGAAAAATCAACGCGGCCTCCCTGCCCACCCCCTCCAGGTACCTATCCCCAGGGGTGAGACCCGTGCCCTTACCAGTGGAAGCCTGTTGCTGGTCAGGTATAAGGACAAGAGGGATGTCCTTATGCTGTCCACAATCCACGGTAACAGCACCACCCCCGTCTCTGTGCGAGGTACCGCGGCAACGGTCCTCAAGCCCGATTGTATCGTCGCCTACAATCGGTATATGGGAGGAGTTGATCTCTCTGATCAAGTCCTCAAGCCATATAATGCCATGTGCAAAACCCGGGCATGGTACAAAAAAGTTGCGGTCTACATGGTGCAGGTTGCCATGTACAACTCTTTTGTACTATCCCGAAGCGCTGGCAGCACAGGGACATTCCTCCAATTCTATGAGGCAGTCCTCAAAGACCTGATCTTTTCGGACCGGGAAAGAGCAGGCCGGAGTACCTCGGGAACTGGAGGCGCCCGGATCGTCCCTGGCCAAAACTTTCCAGGTGTGGTCCCCCATACTGGAAAGAAGGGACGAACCCAAAAAAGATGCAGAGTGTGTCACAAGAGGGGGATACGGAAGGACACCACTACTCAGTGTGACACTTGCCCCGATCATCCGGGCCTCTGCGTTATCGATTGCTTCAGGGAGTATCACACTTCCATGGAGTACTAAATTTTTATAATCTCCAACAGTCCCCTAGAGAACATAAAACACTATGTCTCTCAGACTTTGGAGACACAGAAACAATTTTTTTTCCCCAAAAAAATATTAGTTTTAGTGCAGGCATCCTCAAACTGCGGCCCTCCAGATGTTGTAAAACTATAACTCCCAGCATGCCCAGACAACCTACAGCCATCAGCAGGGCATGGTGGGAATTGTAGTTTTACAACATCTGGAGGGCCGCAGTTTTAGGATGCCTGCTTAGTGTCTCCAAAGTCTGAGAGCCATACATATTGGGCATCGTCGCGTGCGTAAAAGTTGTCGCTATAAAAAAAACATTTGACCAAACCCCTCGGATGAACGGTGTTAAAAATATAAAATAAAAACGGTGCCAAAACACCCATTTTTGGCAAAATTTCCATTCGAATCCTTTTTTTCCAGTAATAAAGCAAGGGTTAACAGCCAAAAAAACTCAATATTTATGGCCCTGATTCTGTAGTTTGCAGAAACACCCCATATGTGGTCGTAAATGGCTATATAGCCGCACGGCAGGGCATAGAACGAAGGGAACTCCATATGGTTTCTGGAAGGCAGATTTTGATGAACATTTTTTTTTTTTGACACCATGTCCCATTAGAAGCCCCCCCCCCCCCGATGTAGCCTAGACTAGAAACTCCAAAAAAGTGACCCCATCTAAGAAACTACACCCCTCAAGGTATTCAAAAGTTACTTTATAAACTTTGTTAACCCTTTAGGTGTTCCACAAAACTAAATAGCAAATGTAGAAAAATTTTAGAATTTTATTTTTTTGTTACCTTGCCTCAAAAAAGTGTAATATAGAGCAACCAAAAATCATATTTACCCCTAAAATAGTACCAAAACAACAACCACCTTATCCCATAGTTTCCTAGATGGGGTCACTTTTATGGAGTTTCTACTCTAGGGGTGCATCAGGGGGCTTGAAAGGGTACATGGTGTAAATAAACCAGTCCAGCAAAATCTGCCTTCCAAAAACCGTATGGCGTTCCCCTTCTTCTATGTCCTGCCGTTTAGCCAAATAGTAGTTTACGACCACATTTGGGGTGTTTCTGCAAACTACAGAATCAGGGCAACCCATTTTGAGTTTTGTTTGGCTGTTAACCCATTTTTTTCAGTAATAAAGTAAGGGTTATAATGTAAAATTTTCCAAAAAATAGAAATTTCTAAATTGTTTCTCCATCTGCCATTAACTCTTGTGGAACACCTAAAGGGTTAACAAAGTTTGTAAACCCAGTTTTGAATACCTTGAGGGGTGTACTTTCTTAGATGGAGTCACTTTTTTGAAATTTTTATTCTAGGGGTACAACAGGGGGCTTCAAATGGGACATGGTATAAACAAAACCAGTCCTGCCAAATCTGCCTTCCAAAACCCATATGGTGTTCCCCTCCTTCTATGTCCTCCCGTTCGGCCAAACAGTAGTTTACGACCACATATGGGGTGTTTTTGCAAACTACAGAATCAGGGCAACCCATTTTGAGTTTTGTTTGGCAGTTAACCCTTGTTTTACTCCTGGAAAAAATTGATTATATTGGAAAATTTTCCAAAAAATAGAAATTTCTAAATTGTTTCTCCATCTGCCAATAACTCTTGTGGAACACCTAAAGGGTTAACAAAGTTTGTAAACCCAGTTTTGAATACCTTGAGGGGTGTACTTTCTTAGATGGAGTCACTTTTTTCTAAATTTCTATTCTAGGGGTGCAACAGGGGGCTTCAAATGGGACATGGTATAAACAAAACCAGTCCTGCCAAATCTGCCTTCCAAAACCCATATGGTGTTCCCCTCCTTCTATGTCCTCCCGTTCGGCCAAACAGTAGTTTACGACCACATATGGGGTGTTTTTGCAAACTACAGAATCAGGGCAACCCATTTTGAGTTTTGTTTGGCAGTTAACCCTTGTTTTACTCCTGGAAAAAATTGATTATATTGGAAAATTTTCCAAAAAATAGAAATTTCTAAATTGTTTCTCCATCTGCCAATAACTCTTGTGGAACACCTAAAGGGTTAACAAAGTTTGTAAACCCAGTTTTGAATACCTTGAGGGGTGTACTTTCTTAGATGGAGTCACTTTTTTGAAATTTCTATTCTAGGGGTGCAACAGGGGGCTTCAAATGGGACATGGTATAAACAAAACCAGTCCTGCAAAATCTGCCTTCCAAAACCCATATGGTGTTCCCCTCTTTCTACGTGCTCCCGTTTGGCCAAACAGTAGTTTACGACCACATATGGGGTGTTTCTGCAAACTACAGAATCAGGGCAACCCATTTTGAGTTTTGTTTGGCAGTTAACCCTTGTTTTTTTTCCTGGAGAAAATTGATTATATTGGAAAATTTTCCAAAAAATCTAAATTCTAAAAATGTATGTCCATTTGCCATGAAGTGTTGTGGAAGACCTAAAGGGTTAACAAAGTTTGTAAAAACAGTTTTGAATACCTTGAGGGGTGTAGTTTCTAGAATGGGGTCATTTTTGGGTGGTTTCTATTATGTAAGCCTCACAAAGTGACTTCAAACCTGAACTGGTCCATAAAAAGTGGGATTTTGAAGATTTCTGAAAATTTCAAAATTTGCTTCTAAACTTCTAAGCCTTGTAACATCCCCAAAAAATAAAATATCATTCCCAAAATGCTACAAACATGAAGTAGACATATGGGGAATGTAAAGTCATCACAATTTTTGGGGGTATTACTATGTATTACAGAAGTAGAGAAACTGAAACTTTGAAATTTGCAAATTTTTCAAAAGTTTTGGTAAATATGGTATTTTTTTATGCAAAAAAATTAACTTTTTTGACCCAATTTTTGCAGTGTCATGAAGTACAATATGCAACGAAAAAACAGTCTCAGAACGGCCTGGGTAAGTCAAAGCGTTTTAAAGTTATCAGCACTTAAAGTGACAGTGGTCAGATTTGCAAAAAATGGCCTGGTCCTTAAGGTGAAATAGGGCTGTGTCCTTAAGGGGTTAAAGCACATCTTGTTCGTTTAATTTCAAATCCATTGTGGTGGTGTATAGAGCCAAAAATGTTAGAATTGTGTTGTCCCAATATTTATGGACCTGACTGTAGATGACTCTGGGACCCCATTTTTTTCAAATAATGATGAATACAGGGAACTGAGCTGTATGCTGTGACAATAATATCCAATTTAAAGTAAAGTTTGTTGCTGCTTGTTACTTCTGGCGTAATAAGTTTATTATCCAGACCACAAGCCCTTAATATAAAGGCCTAGCATCATCTTTGGGCCTGGCTATCATACAGTCCAGGACTGCTACCAAGATGTATGGGATAGACAGCTTCTTTCTGCTCCTCAACTCTGGTCTCAACCATTCATGACACTTGCCTTCAGATGCTAGCTAGTCGGATTGTTGGATTTGTTTCCAGTAACAACTTCTTCAGTCTGTTTTACTGCTACTGATATGACATAAGCAGATCGCTGCTATATATCATCTCTCTCACCCACTACACTAAAAGGTCCTGAATAAATTTAAAAAAATTAAGTCACATATTCAAAAAAGTACTATGCCTCTCACAGCATAATATTCAATAGTAAGAAAAAAAAAGTCAGCAGATGGCAGCATAACTTCAGTGTTGCTTCCATCATGCACATATTCAGAGTACAGTACAGCATATTACATACAGTGAAATGCAATATACATAGTGCATTTCTTAATGTTTACTGTGTGTCTCATCTGCATATCCGTTGTATCGTAATCCAAGTTATATGACTCTCCAAGAGTGGCAATATACCATCCCAGACCATCTGCAACTTTCCCCATCATTTGAACATTACAATGCATTTGGAAAGTCTTCAGACACTTCAATTTTTTTCAGATTTTATGTTGCAGCCTTGTGCTAAAATAGAAAAAAAAATTATTTAAGTTCCACCCCATCAATCTGCACTAAATACCTCACAATGAAAAGTGAAGGCAGACATTTTTGCAAATTTATCAAATACCAAGCTTGAGGAGGAAAGAATTGCCTGTAGAGCTCAGAGATGAGATTGTGTGGAACCACAGATCTGGAGAAGGGTACGAAAATGTTTTTTCTGCACTGAAAATTTCCAAGAGCACAGTGGCCTCCATTATTCTTAACTAGAAGTTTGGACTTTTCCTAGAGCTGGCCGCACCAACAAAGTAATTGTGGAAAAAGAACCTTGATAAGAGTGACCAAGAATCCAATGGTCAGTGTGACTGAGTTTCATAGATCTTGTGGTCAACCATCATGGCAGCACTCCATTCTGGGCTTTATGGCAGCCTCTCTTCCATAAAAGACACATGAAAGCCCACCTGGATTTTGCAAAAAAGCACCCAAAAGATTCCCTGACTGTGAGAAACCAGTTGTGAGGTAGAAGCCAATTTTCCCCACTGAAGGCCTCTTTCACACGGGTGAGATTTCCGCGCGGGTGCAATGTATGAGGTAAACGCATTGCACCCGCACTGATTCCGGACCCATTCATTTCTATGGGGCTGTGCACATGAGCGGTGATTTTCACGCATCACTTGTGTGTTGCGTGAAAATCGCAGAAAGCTCTATTTTGTGCGTTTTTCACGCAGCGAGGCCCCATAGAAGTGAATGGGGCTGCGTGAAAATCGCAAGCATCCCCAAGCAAGTGAGGATGCGGTGCAATTTTCACACATGGTTGCTAGGAGATGATCGGGATGGGGACCCGATCATCATTATTATTTTCCCTTATAACATGGTTATAAGGGAAAATAATAGCATTCTTAATGCAGAATGCTTAGGAAAATAGGGCTGAACTGGTTAAAAAAAATTAAAAATAATTTAACTCACCTCATCCACTTGTTCTCGCAGCCTGGCTTCCTCTTCTGTCTTCTTTGCTGTGCAGGAGAAAAAGGACCTGTGGTGACGTCACTGCGCTCATCACATGGTCCATCACATGCCGATTTTTCTCATGCGCGTGCAAAACGCATTAAAATGTTTTGCACTTGCGTGGAAAAATCTTGCATTTTCCCGCAACGCACTCGCATCTTATCCGGCCTAAATCAATGACGCCTGTGTGAAAGAGGCCTAAGGGGAAAAAAAATTCCTTTGTGACTCCAATCAGGCAATCAGAATAACTCCCTGGATCAACGACCCCTCTCTAGTAGCTATAGCCTGTAATATTACACTGCAAAAATACATCCAGGCCCCTCTTGAACTCTTTTAGTGAACTCACCATCACCACCTCCTCAGGCAGAGAGTTCCATAGTCTCACTGCTCTTACCGTAAAGAATCCCCTTCTATGTTTGTGTACAAACCTTCTTTCCTCCAGACGCAGAGGATGTCCCTTTGTCACAGTCACAGTCCTGGGGATAAATAGATAATGGGAGAGGTCTCTGTACTGACCCCTGATATATTTATGCATAGTTATTAGATCTCCCCTCAGTTGTCTTTTTTATAAAAGTAATAACCCTAATTTTGATCATCTTTCAGGGTACTGTAGTCCCCCCCCCCCATTCCAGTTATTACTTTAGTTGCCCTCCTCTGGACCTTCTCCAGCTCTGCTATGTCTGCCTTGTTTACAGGAGCCCAGAACTGTACACAGTACTCCATGTGTGGTCTGACTAGTGATTTTTAAAGTGATAGGACTATGTTCTCATCATGGGCATCTATGCCCCTTTTGATGCAACCCATTATCTTATTGTTTTTGGCAGCAGCTGCCTGACACTGGTTTCTACAGCTTAATTTGCTGTTCACAAAAGTTCCTAGGTCCTTTTCCATATCAGTGTTACCCAGTGTTTTACCATTTAGTATGTACGGGTGACTTGCATTGTTCCTTCCCATGTGTTCCCATAACCTTACATTTGTCAGTGTTAAACCTGATCTGACACTTATCTGCCCAAGCCTCCAATCTATCCAGATCCCTCTGTAGCAGTATACTGTCCTCTTCAGTGTTAATTACTTTACACAGTTTAGTGTCATCTGCGAAAATTTATATTTTACTGTGCAAGCCTTCTACAAGATCATTAATAAATATATTGAAGACAATAGGGCCCAATGCTGACCCCTGAGGTACCCCACTAGTGACAGTGACCCAATCTGAGTGTGTACCGTTAATAACCACCCTCTGTTTTCTATCACTGAGCCAGTTACTTACTTACCCACATACAGACATTTTCTCCCAGTCCAAGCATTCTCATTTTATATACTAACCTTTTATGTGGTACAGTGTCAAATGCTTTGGAGAAGTCCAGCTATACGACATCCATTGATTCGTCGCTGTCAAGTCTAGAACTTACCTCCTCATAGAAAATGATTAAATTAGTTTGACATGACCAGTCCCTCATGAAGCCATGCTGATATGGCGTTATTTGCTTATTTTCATTGAAGTACTCCAAGATAGCATCTCTTAGAAAACCTTCAAAGAGTTTACTCACAACAGATGTTAACCTTACCGGCCTATCGTTTCTGGGCTCTCTTTTTGGACCCTTTTTGAATATTGGCAATAGGGTTGTTGCGGATATCGAAATATCGATACCCAATCAATACTTTTGTCTCAGTATCGGTTTGGTACCGGGATAGGCCTTTCATCGATACTAGGCTGCGCTACTGCGCAGCCCAGTATCACAGAACATGAGCGCACTGCTGTCAGCGCGCCATGTTCCCTCAACAGCACAGGGGAGAAGGAGTCACTCTCTTCCTCCCCCTGTGCCGCCGCTGCCAATGAGGAGAAAGGGGCGGAGGAGGGGCGTGGTATCAATTGGTATCGAGTATTGCAATACTTTTTTATGGTATCGAAACCAAATCAAAATTTTGGTATCGCAACAACCCTTATTGGCACCACATTTGTTATGCATCAATCCTGTGGAACACTCCCTGTCAGTATAGAGTCCTTAAATATCAGAAATAAGGGTCTGGCTATGACATTACTTAATGCTCTAAGAATACGGAGGTGTATGCAATCTGGTCCTAGCGATTTGTCTAGTTTAATCTTTTTAAGACGCTGCTGTACTTCTTCTTGGGTCAGACAGGGCACTTTTAATGGGGAATTTACTTTTACATTCTGCATTTCATCTGACAGTTTATTTTCTTCAGTGAATACAATAGAGAAAAAAATATTTAATAGCTCTTCTTTCTCTTCATCCCTCTCTGCAACTCCTCCTCATTACTCTGTAGAGGGCCGACATCTTAATATTTATACTTTATACCATTTATATAACTGCAGAACATTTTAGGGTTAGTTTTGCTCTTTTTGGCAATTAATTTCTCGGTCTCTAGTTTGGCTGCTTCTATTTGTTTTTACATACTGTATTCAATTTTTTCCTTATAGTTTTTCAGTGCTTCCTCGGTAACATCCTGTTTTAGTGATTTAAATGCTTTCTTTTTGTCATTTATTGTTCTCTTTACAGTTCTATTTATCCACATTGATTTCTTGTTCCTTAACCTTTTATTCCCATAAGGTATTGTAGGAAGGAACAAAGGGCAGTCATTGATGGTCGGTATGTGTCACTGAGGTTCCTGGCCTCGGTGAGGTAAGAGCCGGTTTTTCTCAAGTGTCATTATTGCAGATTGCAGTCTGACACTTCAGCTGTTTAGTATGGCTGTAAAGCTGATCTGGGACGGCTTTTACTGGGAGTAGCCCACTTTCCAGGCCGGGTCTTGCCAGGTTTATAAAGCAGTCAGCTCTATCAGGTGGGGTGGATCTACCTCCATCTGACAGTGAAGGCTGTGCTGAAGGCTGAAGACTGCAAACAGGTGTGCAGGCAGGCCACCTGGAAGCCTGCCAGTGAACTTTTCTGTGGCTGAGCATTCAGCCGGGTGTGAACTGACACCTAGGATTCCAGGTGAACATTGTTTTGTTTTGCTGTGTATGAACAAGCACCAAGACTATTATGTTTTGCTGAGTGTGAACAAAAACCCATGAAGTTTTATTTACAACCTGGTTCCTTGCCTCTATACTGCGTCTGCTAACCTGTCTACCAGAGCAAATCCCCACAGTATGTACCTCTCACAATTAGATTTTAGGATGCTTTTAAAAATATCCCATTTTGCGGTTGTATTTTTATTTTTGAGGATTTTGTCCCAGTTAATTGGCTAAATTTAGCTCTTTTGAAGTTTGGTATTTTTGTTCCTCCCTGAAGAAACACTCTTTTGAATGACAATTGGAAGGTTATTACTTTATGGTCACTATTTCCCAGGTGTCCCCCGACCTGCACATCTGTTATTCTGTCAGGTCTATTGGTTAATACTAAGTCAAGTATGGCCGTCCCTCTAGTCGGGTCCTGAGAGAGGGAGTGTATATCTGGGTAGCTGAAGTCCCCCATAAAAACCACCTCATTATGATTTGCCGCCTCGTCTATCTCGTTTAGTAGCAGATTTTCTGTGGACTCTGGTATATTAGGTGGCTTATAATAAACTCCTATTAGTATGTTATTATTGTTTTTGCCTCCATGTATTTCTACCCACAGTGACTCCACATGTTCATGTCCCTCACTTATATCTTCTCGGACTGTGGGCTTTAAAGGGGTTCTCTAGCCCTACCCAAAAATGGGCCTGAATCTAACCTTAGGAGAGCAGATTAGGACCACCATACTTACCCCAAGCAGCAGCTTGTTTTCAGGTCTTCCGGTCCCTCACTGTCTTCTTCTCTTCCTCTCTTCTGCAGTAGATGCCGCATTATCACTGGTGCATCATCACTAGTGTGCATGTCTTCTCAGTGTACAGTATGATGTAAGTACTGTGCAAGAGTCACTGACTGTCACTGTTATTGGGGTGCTGTGGCTGTCAGTGTTATGGGGGACAGTACTGTGGCTGTCACTGTTATGAGCAATGCTGTAGATATCACTTTTATGGGGGGTGCTGTGCATGTCACTGTTTTGGGGGACGCTATGGATGTCTCCGTTATGGGGGATGCTGTGGATGTCACCACACCAGATAGCATAGTACAAAATTAGATTAAATACACAGCTCTGCAGGCAGTATCACACATCAGGCAATGTTACAGCCACAGCAGGGTGTATCGTACATTACTAGGATTATACACAGATGTATTTTGATGTGCTTGCTGTTTATTGCATTCCTAGATGGTGAGGGAAGTACCTGTGGACTGTCAGTGATGTCATGTAGAGACACTAGCAGGACTCATGTGTGGGTGTAGTAACATGGCCACAGGAGCTATAGTGGGTGTAGCTCCTGCAGACTGATCAGTGTGGGGGCGGAGCCTGCCTGTGACTCAAAATTCTGCAGAGCAGCAATGTAAACAGGAAGCAATGAATGTAAACAGATCAGGATAGTCTGATGCCCAGACAGGGAGAAGGAAAGTACAGACATGAAAACCCGACATTGGGTCTATTCTTATGGTCCCCCATCTGGCTTTTCGTCATTATGTTACTGTATGTAACATATCGCAAAATGACACAGATGTGTGCAACTATAATTGCATGTTGCCCTCCCAACCTCCATTGATCAACTGCCCAAAAATGTCCCTAGAGTTGTTAGGAGGAATGACGGCCACTTCTGTAGGATCTGCCTGAGGTATGGCCCAAGTAACATAATAAAACTGAAGTCCACTTGGGAGGCAGAAACCCTTCTTCTTCTGATTCATGTTCTATGGCTGTAGGGTTCTTCAGAGGGTACCTGAACCTTAATTAGTGACCTAATTATATTTTCCTGCAACCTATCTTCTTCCTCCCTCATTTGGGGGAACAAGGATTTTGATGTAGGTCTCATTGGAATCCCTATTTCAGGCTGTCCATCATACTAAGAACATATTAAAAATAGTTTTTAATTATTTTTATTTAATTTGGCAAGGCAATTTAAAAAGTTAGCACCGCTTATATCAGGCCCATGTGGTGGCTTTGGTTAAAGGTCTCAATGTTAGCACTGCCTAAATGAAACTGTTACAGCAGTGGTTATGGAGCCACTATGTCAACCAATATATTTGGCTATGGGTTAATCATGGCAGTTCGGCCCTGTATAGGGGGATCTAGACATTACTGCGGGGAAACCACCAGGCCGCTGCCTCCTGGAGTGGTCTCTTTATGATTGACAGTTAATCCATTGGGGTTAGACAAAATCATGGTCAGGGCTGATGGAGAAAGTGGAAATGGTCTGAGGAACAATATTGAGATTTGGCACAGGTCAGTTCAGGCAGCAGAGTTTCAGAATCCAGTAAATGGACCCCTTTTTCCCTGAGATTCTTAGGAAGACATACCAGTGTTAGGATAACTGCACAGGTCTCCTCTTGATGATCCAAACTAATCAATATGGTGCTAACAGAACATCCTACAGTTTCTTCCAGAAGCTGGACTGCATCTAATATGTATGGACAGCTTAAAAGGGTTATTTTGTAATTTGTTATGGATGGTTTATCTCCCCTCGATCAACTATTCGAAAAGGCTGCGGAGCTCAAAAGCTTAGGCTTCTTCTTAGGCCAGTGACACCTTGTTATGTGACCTAGGTACAGCTCAGTCCCATTCAAGTCAATGGAGCTGAGTTGCAATACAAACCTCACCCGCTATACCAGGTATGGTGCTGTGCTTGGTAAGCTGTGAGGAGGCTGCAGTGTTCACCAGAGCCCCAGTGAACACAGAAGCTTCTTCAAACAGCTGATCATAGGGGTGTCAGGAGTCAAACCTCCACCGATGGGATATTGATGACATACCTATCTTGTCGACAGGACTATTTTTTCCGTTATGTATAACGGGAGCATTCTGGACCGTTATTTGGCCCTATAGACATATATTAGGATGGAGCAAAGCAGAATGCCTCTTAAAGGATTCCTTTTGCATTCTGCCCTAGAATTCCATTATATATTCCGTTATAACGGAACCTATAACGAAATTCATGTCCCTCACTTATATCTTCTAGGACTGTGGGCTTTAAAGGGGTTCTCTAGCCCTACCCAAAAATGGGGCCTGAATCTAATCTTAGGAGAGCAGATTAGGACCGCCATACTTACTCCAAGCAGCAGCAGCTATCATCCAGCCATGTCTAAGTTATTCCCACTATGTCATAGTCCTCCTTACACATCACAAATTCCAGTTCCCCAGTTTTATTAGTCAGGCTTCTGGCATTAGTATACATACAGTACATTTAAGATGTTTATGTATATTTTTTACCCCACACCTTTCCTTCTGAACTGTTCTAGTCCCTCCATTCATTCCTCCCCCAGTCCCATTACCTTGCCCTCGGTCTCTATCTGCACTATCTTCCCATCCTATAATATAATTACTTTCTTGTGTGGCTCGTGGTACCGGTAGTATTTCGGAAAATACTACTTTTGAGGTCCTTGCCCTAAGCTTTTGACCTAAATCCCTAAAATCATTTTTAAAGACACTCCACCTGCCTCTAACTTTGTCATTTGTTCCTATATGGACCTTGACCGCTG
This sequence comes from Bufo gargarizans, assembly GCF_014858855.1. Classification (NCBI taxonomy): domain Eukaryota; kingdom Metazoa; phylum Chordata; class Amphibia; order Anura; family Bufonidae; genus Bufo; species Bufo gargarizans. Next base: position 105,340,774 of record NC_058083.1, read on the forward strand.
GATCTTCTCCAGCCCCTCCCAGTAATCTGTCAACCTGATCCACGATGTGTCGAACTCGAGCACATCCCGGTCTTTGTGCCCTATCTGTACCCCTAATAATTGAGTCTCCCACTACCAGCACCTGTCTGACCTGCCATGTTCTCCTGGTTTCCTGCTTACTGGAGCCGACATTCCCCTGACTGGCAGAGGAAGGGTCCGGCTGCAGCAGTGCTCTCCCTGAACTGACATCCCCCTCATCTGCCAACTGTGCAAACTTGTTGAGGTGTGTCAGATCAGGGCTAGCCTCCCTGGCACTCTTCCCTTTACCCCACTTTCTAACTGTTACCCAGCTAGCTACCTCACTTTCCTGAGACTCCTCGCTACCACCCTCCCCCACATCTACCCCATAGAGTGCTTGCTCAGTGAGCAGCAAACTCTTTTCCAAATTGTCAATGCTTGTGTTGATATTCACCCGGTTAGATACTCGATGTGCGATTACAAACGGGCAATTTGCTCACATTTTGAATAAAGATATGCACCCTCAAACGCCTGTTTTAGGACTGCACACATTAGACAAGATGTGCAATGGACTGCGCTGTCAATAATGGAACTCATACTAAATGGAGATTACAAAATACAATATAGTGCAGTGATAAGAATCTAACTTACTGTAGTCTCCTCCTAAAGTCCTTGAATCTCAAGTCATATAATCTAAAGTCACATACTTAATACAAACACACACTTGAACTCAAACAAGCTGACAAAATCAAGTTATTTGTATAAATGCAGATCTCAAACCAGCCTGCTGAGCTGCCCTCAAGACTAGCTTTTTAAAGGGGTTGTCCAGGTTCAGAGCTGAACCTGGACATCCCTCTATTTTCACCCCGGCAGCCCCCCTGACATGAGCATCGGAGCAGTTCATGCTCCGATGCTCTCCTTTGCCCTGCGCTAAATCGCGCAGGGCAAAGGCATTTTTCTGAGTTCCGGTGACATACCGGGCTCTCTATGGGGCTGACAGGCAGCCCGGTGACGTCACCGGCACTGATGGGCGGGATTTGGCTCTGCCCTAGCCAGTAAAACGGCTAGGGCAGAGCTAAAGCCCGCCCCTCAGAGCCGGTGACGTCACCGAACACACTGCTGGGCGGAAGTTACCGCCCGGCAGTGTGTTATTGAAAACACAAGAGCCCTTGCCCTGCGCGATCTAGCGCAGGGCACGGGAGCGCATCGGAGCATGAGATGCTCCGATGCCAGGCTCAGGAGGGCTGCCGGGGTGAAAATAAGGGTATGTCCGGGTTCAGCTCTGAACCCGGACAACCCCTTTAAGTTAACTTCTCCTAATTGGATAGCCTCACCCTATTTACTCCCCTGTGCAACACCCTGGAGAAGGAAGAGAATTGTTTTTTTTTATCACAGTATACTCTCAGCTGCTATGCAATAAACCTGGCAGCAAGTCACAGTGTACAATAAAGTCAGGCACAGCCACTCAGCAATGCACGCAAATAATTTAGCTCTCGCAGATACTCCCTCACGTAATCTAAAGTCACACCTAATACAAACACACACTTAAAAATTAAACACGTGAACGCTCACAAACTCGCGTTATTTGCCTGATTGTATAAATGCAGATCTCAAACCAGCCTTCATTTTTTTCCCCTCTGAATTCAAAGGACGAATTGTGAATTTAAAAATGCATTTTCTTACATACCTATAGCATAATACCTACAATACATGTATGACATAAGAAATATAAACTCATCAAGTCATTTATCACTTGCTCTTTACAGTATATGTTCTAAATTTCCCTCCATAGTAAGTATCATGACTAGTGCTTTCAATAGGCACACTGACCTTTAAGTAATCTCCATATGCACCGTTGCTGGAATGAGTTTTAATTGACAGTAGCATATGTTATGTAAGATTGGATCATCACTATAAGGCAGCTGCACAAGGCACAGACCACTGTAACTTCCCTCCGGGTAAGACTTTTTCCTTAGCACTAGATCTGCATTTAATGGAAATTCTTGGCATGACTTTAATATAAAGAGAATTTTATTGCATAGCTGTAACAATGTATGAGCAATCTGTCATTATACCATGTTACAATAGAAATCATTTTGATTCCAGAGACCCTTAATCAGGACCATGCTGGTGCTACATTCTGTATACACTTTGCTTATACTGGTCCCACTGTGCATTTCGGCTGAAGATGACCCAACACGGCCTGAACGGAATCCGTGTGCTAACTGGATGGGGGGAGCACCGGGGTATCCTGGACATAATGGACTTCCTGGAAGAGATGGCAAAGATGGGAATAATGGAGAGAAAGGAGAGAGAGGAGAACCAGGTTAGTGGTTGGCAATTTGAACAGAGAGCTATCTGCTCGGGGTACATTTATGGGAGGTTTTGTGGAATGCACCAAAGCTTCAACATTCTTAAAGAGGACCTTTCACTAGAATAAAACATCTAAACTAACTATACAGACATGGAGAGCGGCGCCCAGGGATCTCCCTGCACTTACTGTTATACCTGGGCGCCGCTCCGTTCTCCGCTTATAGCCTCCGGTATCTTCATAGTTAGGCTCCACCCAGGGGAACCTGCCGGCGTCTCATTCTCCCATGCTGTAGCGCTGGCCAATCGCAGCGCTCAGCTCATAGCCTGAGAGGAGTCCTCCCAATGCATTTTACTGCTGGTTTGTGGGTGCCCAGTGGCAGAATGCAAGTGAGCATGAAGATAAAAATGACATAACCGGTCTACGCGTCGCTTACACAATTCACCACTTACTCTAATTTGGGGTCTGTTTGTATGGCTCTTTTGTACAGTATATAATGGAGTCTGATATGTTATTGTTTTCTTCTATCACACACTAGTATGGTGTCTGCTCTCCATCCAAGCCCTCGACTCAAGGTTTTGTAATATTACCTGCAAACACAGAAGCAAGTGAGACATTAAGGGGCTACAGAAAAACAGTAAGGTCTCTTTCACACGGGCGTCGCGGGTGAGGGCTGGATGCGATGCAGGTGCAGTCAGGGAAAATCGTGCAAGTAGGCACGCAATTTCAATCAGTTTTGACAGCGATTGCGTTCCGTTGTTCAGTTTTTTCCGCGTGAGTGCAATGCATTTTGCACGCTCGTGAGAAAAAACGGAATGTGGTACCCAGACCCGAACCCGGACTTATTTACTGAAGTTCGGGTTTGGATTTGGTGTTCTATAGATTTTATTATTTTCCATTATAACATGGTTATAAGGGAAAATAATCACATTCTTTAATACAGAATGCAAAGTCAAATGTCAATTGAGGGTTAAAAAATAATAAAAACATTACTCATCTCATCCACTTGATCGCGCAGCCAGGATCCTCTTCTTTGTTCTTCTTGAAGGACCTGCAAAAGGACCTTCGCTGACGTCATCATGCTGCTAGTGTTATCCAATACATTTCAGAGCTGTAAGGGTTACATAGCATCATAAATCAATATAATGCTATGTGAATCCCGTCAGTGCTGGGAGGTCAGGCTGGGTGCAAGGGTCCTTAGGTTAAATGCACAGGATCAGGATTGCGTGTGGATTTTCCGTGTGGATTTGCATATATATATACTGTATTCTATGAGAATTTGAAATTCACAATGCAGATTTTTTTTCTGGGCAGACTTGGACCTACGGTGCGGATTTAAAAATTTGCAGCATGTGAATTTATTTTATTTTTCCTGACCGGATTTTCTCCATTCACTTCAATAGGGAGAGTAAAATCTGCAGGCGGAAAATTCGGATGCAAGTCCGCACGTAAATCTGCTCCAATTGATGCTGGTTGCCCGCACAGATTTCCCTGCGAACACCTGTGGATTTCAGTGCGGATTGTCCGCACATAAATCATGAACGTCTGCCTTTACCCTTAGTCTGAAACTGCATCAATTTTACAGAGCTCATGCCTAATATAAAAGGGGTTGTCAAGGACCTCATTTGAATAAGATTGAGCTGTCCTAAGGCCATGTGAAAAATGTAGCATTAGTCCGAGCACGTCAGTCCCTTCCAACAGCTGATCAGTGAGGGTGGACCATTGGTAGTGCAGCCAGCCAGTCGCAGGGGGTACACGTGGGGTTTACGGTAGACCGATGAGGGGTCAAACGATATAACACACAGTTCATCAGCTTACTCACGTTTAGCAGATAGCCTCCCTGGGCTGGCAGCACAGTGTTGAGGTGGACAGCACGAAGTCCTCCGGGGCACGTTCTGTGGTAGGAAGCATCAGCCAAGATGGTGATTGAGGTGCCCTTGATGTTAAGGGTGCTTAGGGTGCTACCACCGTTAATGGTGGTACAACCAATAGTGGTAATAATGAGGTAGATAGTGGTAAGATGCAACTCACAACTTTTACTTTAGTGGTTTTTCCGTTGCTGTAGTACAACTATGCAGTCTTTAGATGGTACAGAGACAATACTGTAAATCCACTGTTTAAGGCTTGTCAGGTGCTTGGTTGGTTACAGAGCAGTGGGTTAGGTGTACCTGGTTCCTTTAGATGCTTTGGATCCTATTCCTTGACTTTCCCTACAAGCTAAATATTTGTAGACAGGAAAACTCAACTTTCCCTCAGAAGGTTGGTGTGGCTGCCAGAAGCTAATAAAACCTCCACCATGCAAAGGTGTCTGTGGCCCTAAATAATGGCTCTTATCACCGATGAATTCCTAGGAAATGCTTGTTTCTTTTCCAGGGAGTCAAACTCTTCTCCTACTGGTCAGTGATGCAAGTCTATAGTCCAGCTACAGAAGGAAAACGCTCTTCTGCGCATAAACATCTGAGTAAACACCTTCCAGCGAAGTTGGCTCCACTCACGAATCTGTGTTGCGAAGTCTTCACTCTATCTTTCCTCCCACTAACTTGATCTGACTACCTCAGATCTGCTCACTTCTGAACTACATCCTAGTTAATCTGATCTTCCTTGACTAATCTGTCTCACTAGGCCTGACCTGAGTATATATATAGGACCTGAACTTTATCCCCATCTAGTGGCGGGATGTATAAATTGCACATAATAGGCCTGTTAACAGGGATTTTGCAGTTACACAAATGCAAAGTTATACATAACAACCAAATGCTTGTAATAATATAAAAAGTGCTCTTAAGCAGTGCCCACACACACGTAGTGGGACGCTGCAGTAGGACCCCCACCGATCAGATATTGATGACCTATCCTGAGGATAGGTTATCAATATTTAAGTAGTGGGAAACCCCTTTAAAAGTAGACATCAGCAGGATCTTTACGGTGTGGCAGGAGAACAGACGCTGACATCTTTCACTTGTCCCTGCCCACCCACTCCATTTTGCATCATCACAGAGTATTGTGTCACAAACACCCACTGTTCTTCTAGGTAGGTAGTCACATTTTGTTTATTTTTTACATGTAGGACAGTGATCTAAAAAAATAACTGTATGCTTGTGACAAGTGATTATGTAATGCTGAGATTGTATTGTCTTTATTCTAAGTGGTGTTAGGGAAGGGAACAGTTTCCTCTTATCGCCTCAGTGCTACCCTGCCTGCACTGCCTACAAATATCGTTCTCTTGCTTTCATAGTTTTTGAAAGGGTTAACTGTCAGAATCCAAAATGTGCATGTTGCTACAGCTCATACAGTAGCAAGAGAGGAACCAAAGTAATTAATAGAATAGGTTAAACAACGCTGTCATGCTCCTCAGATGGTCATGGTTTTTATGTGAAAAAAATGAAAACATTTTTCAATATTATTCAAAATGTACTGTAAAGTTTAGTGTAGCAGCCCAAAGTTTGTAATTATTCTTCTGGCAAGAACAGGAAGTTTTGCTATATTGGTTACCTTTGAATTAAGTTCTCAGCAGCAGCTCATGGTATAACTTCCTCTTTTTTATTGATGGATTATGCTGTTTTGGTTTTTGAAAGGCTATTTGTGTCTTTTTTCCCCCTTCTTTTCAAATCTCTGCATGCTGGAGCTTAAAGGGGTTTTCCAGAACTGCTGTAGGTAGTAATACTGTATATCTTCTGATCCTCAATACACTACTATTCACTTGTAAGAGACCTGGGCAGTTAACTGAAAGACATGTCGCAGGATACTTGTGAGGGTGACACATGATTGCTGTCATTTTTAGTCTTATCCACCTCTCCTATGGATGTATTTTACAGGACTAAGGCTACTTTCACACTCGTGTTTTGGCTTTCCGTTTGTGAGATCCGTCATGGACTCTCACAAGCGGTCCAAAACGGATCAGTTTTGCCCTAATGCATTCTGAATGGAAAAGGATCCGCTCAGAATGCATCAGTTTGCCTCCGATCCGTCTCCATTCCGCTCTGGAGGCAGACACCAAAACGTCCGCTTGACGAACCTGAGCCAAACTGGCACAATAGAAAACTGATCCGTCTCCCATTGACTTTCAATTGAGTTTATGACGGATCCGTTTTGGCTATGTTACAGATAATACAACTGGATCTGTTCATAATGGATGCATGCAGTTGTATTATTGTAAAGGACCCTTTTTTCAGATTCATAACAGATCCGCCCAAAACTCGAGTGTGAAAGTAGCCTAAAATGGGCTGTACCATTTTTTTTCTTTAGGGAGAGGCTACTACATGGCTATAAGGTCTATGAGTAAAATTTTAAACAGATGCATATTAGAAAATTGTTCAACATTCTATTGTCTAAATAAATAAACGATGAACGTTCTGGCTTTCCGTTCTCCTTCTCTGTCTAGGAGCAGGAGAACAGAAAAGAACGGAAAAGGCACATAACTGACGCCAAACTGAGTCAAACAGAGCCCTTAGGACCCCATAGAAAAACAAAAACACCAATTCATTTCTGTCAGGCCTCTTTCACACTAACAAATGGCTATTTCAGTGTTTTGCGGTCCGTTTTTCATGGATCCGTTGTTCTGTTTTTTGTTTACGTTCCGTTTTTCCGTATGGCATATACAGTATACAGTAATTACATAGAAAAAATTTGGCTGGGCATAACATTTTTAATAGATGGTTCCGCAAAAAACGGAACAGATACGGAAGACATCCGGATGCATTTCCGGATGCATTCAGTTTTTTTTTGTGTGGACCCATTAACTTTAATGGAGCCACGGAACGTGATTTGTGGCCAAATAAAGGACATGTTCTATCTTTGCACGGAACGGAAACACGGAAACTGAATGCATGCTGAGTACATTCAGTTTTTTTTTTTGCGGACCCATTGAAGTGAATAGTTCTGTATACGGACCGTATACGGAACTCAAAAAACGGCCCGCAAAACGGAAAAAAAAACACGGTAGTGTGAAAGAGGCCTAAGGATGCTAAAAATGACAACCAATATAGCCTCCTAGAAAGGAAAGAAAAGGAAAGATGGCAATTTACAGGCCATTTTTATGTTGGAAAAATAATTCATAAAAAAAGTTATAAATTTGTTTTGAAATGTTTGGTATATAGCTTTTTGTACATTTTTTATGTGAATTCTATTAATATTCACAGGTGCTAAAGGGCAGATGGGAGATGTTGGTGAACAAGGACCTTCAGGACCTGAGGGTCCACGTGGCTTTCCAGGTCTCCAAGGCCAAACAGGAGAGAGTCCTTTTCTACATCGTTCAGCCTTTAGTATGGGTCTGGCAACCAGAGTTACCACCCCCAATGTGCCTATACGCTTCACTAAAGTCTTTTACAATGAGCAGCGCCACTATGATGACACCACAGGAAAGTTCACAAGCCATATTAAGGGTCTTTATTTATTCACCTACCACCTCACCGTCTACATGAAGGATGTCAAGATTGGATTATACAAGAATAACAAACCCATGATGTTTACCTTCGACCAGTTTCAGACAAATAACGTGGACCAGGCCTCTGGCTCCATCCTTCTAGCCTTAGATGTTGGAGATGAAGTCTGGCTTCAGATATACGGGGAGGATTTTGGAGGAATCTATGGCGATAATCTCAATGACTCATCATTCTCTGGAATCCTGTTGTATCCAAGCTATGAAACCATGTAACTCTTTTCATATCCAACAAACAAATGCCCTATTATTTGTTCAAGAGACAATAAAGGTTATGCCATATGTAAAAGTGTGTCCTATAAAAAAAAGTACAATATTTATTCCGGTGCTAGCCATGGTTCTGTGCAGGAGCTCACCCACATTCCAGTATTGGATGTTCATCTTGCTAATCCCAATGTCGACTTTAAAAATCAATCCAAAAAAGGGCTGTAAAAAAAAAAAAAAAAAAATGAAAATTTGCTTGCTCTTTTGCTAATGGAATGTTTTTGTTTTTCTACTAAACCACTTAAGGCGTATACTCATAGGATTATATTTTGCCGCTGTGTTTGAATCTATGGCATGGCTAGTCCAACTCCTAATTTCGTAAATGGTATGCCAGAAAGTCTTCATGCATGCACACTCAAGTTCACTTGTAAAATAGTCATAAATAGTCAGCTAAAAGTCAAAAAAATACATACTGACATGTGAAATATTCATTTAATGTGTTTTCATTTCTTGTATGATACTATTTCTCATTACAACCGGAAAGAGTTGTCCTCTTGTCAACTGTTGAAGAGCACATATCAGCAGGATCAACCGTATTACACAGGGTATGCTGCATTATGGGGTTGATCCTGCTTATGATTTTGAAAAATGATTTGGAAGACTTGTGAAGCCAGCAAAAGATGAGGATGGTCATCATTAAGACCTGGTCTCTAAGGGGTGCAGACTGGATGGTATTGGTTGGCAAGCTGGCACTGGAATAATAAAGGCTTCCATCTTATTGGTATTGAATTACATTTACAGCTGATGTAGGAATAAGTAAATGTAGGAATAAACCAATAATACTGATGTAGCATAAGTCTCCCTGCGCCGTACCTGCACTGTCCCTGCACTCTCCCTATCCAATATTCTTCAATCAATCGTTTTCAGCACACTGTCCCTAGCACATGAGCGCTTGTCACGTCTCTCTCTATGCTCAGCTCACAGGGAAATCTCGGAGAGTGCTCGGGATGAGGGTTTTATATGGCATTATGGGTGATTTCATGTTCCCAGACATCTTACTTTCATTCTGTAACACTTGCAGCCTCCATTTTAGTTAAAACTGATTTGTTACAACGACGCACGAGAAAATTTGGATTCGTTACAAATCAAAGTTTTCCTAAACTTCGGACTGAATTCCACTTTGAATGCTTTGCTTTGCTCCACACTAATTATTATCATAGATGACCACTTTCTTATAGGCACTTCCAGCTCCCAAGAACCCAAGCAAACCAGCGGGTCCTTGTGGCGTTAGAACAAGCATTCTTGTCCTGCAGTTGTACTGTTACCTCGTTAAAACACAGTGACAATAGCTGAGCTAGATCAGAGGCGGGACCAATCGCAGTGCTCCCTGTCTGACGATCATTGTGATTGGTCAGTCAAACCATCTAAAAGTTTGCATACAGCGCTTACTTCAGCACCGATCTCCTCGGTTTAATCACAGTGCTGAGGAGATAGGAGCTGTGTGTCCTGCTGTGTCCCCTCAGAAGTTCAAATCACCAAACAATCCACCTCAAACTCTCATACCCCTTCCCTCAGTGTATGTGTGTGTGTATGTCCACTAAAGGAATCCGCACCGTCGCATTTACAATCACAAAATTTGGCACACAGATACATCAGGTGTACGGGGAGGTTTTAGACCAGGTCTCAGCTCTCTAGGACTTACCGTTTCTGAGATATTCCCAAAAAATGAATTAGCCAATAGAAGCTTGGTCGCATGACCCTTATCAGCCAATAGAAGCTCGCAGGTCCTCCAGCCTCCACATACAGTTTTACTCCAGGTTTCCATGACAACCCAGCCATTTATCTTCACTGCTGTAGGAGAGCTTTAAAGTAAATCTGTCACCAGGATAATTGCTATTGAAGTAAAGCCATGGCCTAATAACACTTAGTACCTTATTTCAAGATGTGCCTTTGTTCCAGCAATAGATGTTTTTATCGTCAAAAAAGACAGTTTATTTGGTATGCAAATGAGCCGGTAAGGTGCCCAGAGGGGCGTCACTCTTGCAGGAAGGAGCCCAGACATGCCCC